>NW_023412868.1:0-18519 GCF_903995425.1 Onychomys torridus
AGGAATAAAGACCTCAACATAAATCCATCTACTCTGAACCTGATAGTAGAGAAAGTAGGAAGTACTCTTGAAAGCATTGGCTCTGGAGATCACTTTGTAAATATAACACCAGTAGCACAGACACTGAGAGGAACAATCAATCAATGGGACCTGTTGAAACTGAGAAGCTTTTGTAGAACAAAGGACATGGTCAACAAGAAAAGCAACAGTCTACATAATGGGAAAAGTTCTTCACCAACCCCACATCTGACAGAGGGCTGATATCCAGGATATAGAAAGAAGTCAAGAAATTAGACATCAAAATGCCCAACAGTCTAATTAAGAAATGGGCTATAGAACTAACAGAGAATTCTCCACAGAGGGAGTTCAAATGGCTGAAAGACATTTAAGGAATTGCTCAACATCCCTAATTATCTGGGAAATGCAAATCAAAACGACTCTGAGATACCACCTTACACTTGTCAGAGTGGCTAAGATCAAAAGCACAGAAGATAGATTATGCTGGAGAGGATATGGAGCAAGGGGAACTCTCCCCCACTGCTGGTGGGAATGCAAGCTTGTACAGCCACTATGGAAATCAATACGGCGCTTCCTTAGAAAATTGGGAATCCATCTCCCCCAAGACCCAGCTATAGTGCTCTTGAGCATATACCCAAGGAATGCTCAATCATACCACAAGGCCATTTGCTCAGCTATGATTGTATCAGCTTTATTTGTAATAGCCAGAACCTGGAAACAACCTAGATGCCCTTCAACTGAAGAATGGATAAAGAAAATATTGTACATATACCCAATGGAGTACTACTCAGCAGAGAAAAACAATGACATCATGAGCTTTGCAGGGAAATGGATGGATCTAGACAAAATCATCCTCAGTGTGGTAACCCAGACTCAGAAGGAAAAACAAGGTATGTACTCACTCATAGGAGGATACAAGATGTAAAACAAAGATGACTAGACTGCTACACAACTCCAGGGATGCTACCTAGAAAACGGGACCCTAGGAAAGACCCAAGGATCACCCAATGACAGAGAAATGGATGAGATCTACATGAACAACCTGGACGACAGTGGGAATAATGAAGGGCAAGATTTGAGGGAAAGAAAGCTCAGTGGAGCAGGAGATCACAGCTGTATCAAGAACAGAAAGTGAGAATGAGGAATAACAGACCATGATAAATGAAGATGACATGAAAACAGGAATAGGCTGAGTGCTTGCGAGATCCCCAGAAATCTACAATGATATATCCTCTGTAGTCTGCTGGCAATCATCGAGAGAAAGCCTGATCTGACCTAGTCTGGTGATCAGATGGCCAAACACCTTAATAGTCGTGCTAGAACTCTCATCCAATAACTGATGGAAGTGGATGCAGAGATCTTCAGCCAGGCCCCACACAGAGCTCCAGGTGCCCAACTGTTGAGAAAGAGGAGGTTCTTCAAGAGCGTAAATTGTTGAATCCAAGATTGCAAAAAGCACAGGGACAAATAGCCAAATGCATAGAAGCACATGAATTATGAACCAAAGTCTGTCAAGCCCCCAGTTGGATCAGGCCCTCTGGAAAAGTGAGACAATTGAATAGCTTGATCTGCTTGTGAGGCACCCAGTCTGTGGGACCAGGACCTGTCCTTCGTGCATGAACTGGCAGTTTGAAACCTTGGGCTTACACAGGTACATTTTTCTCAGTCTGGAAGGAGGTGACAGGACCTGCCTGTACTGAATCCACCAGGTTTAAATGAATCCCCAGGGTTGCCTTGATCCTGGAGGACATGGGAATGGAGGGGAGGGGCTGGGAGAAGGTGAGAGTGGGTGTGGGGGGGGGGACAGGGGAACCCATGGCTGATGTATAACATTTAAAACACATAATAACAAAGAACAAAATTTAAAAAATAAATAAATGCATTTCTTTTTTTATATTTTTCAATGTTTCCTGTTTTAAGAATTCCACTCCATTTTTCTTTATTGCTGTTTATTTATTTATTTATTTATTTATTTTTTATATGCTTAATTATATGAGTTTAGACTAGTGCTTATCAACATTGGGTGTCATGACTTTCTTTTGGGGGACTAAATGACCCTATCAGAGGACTGGCCTAAGAACATCAGAAAGAATGGATATGTATATTATAATTCATAATAGTAGCAATGATACAGCTATGAACTAGCACTGAAAATAGATTTATAGATGGGGAACACCACATCATGATGTACTGTATTAACAAGTCACAGCATGTGGAATGTTGAGAACAACTGGTTTAGATCAAGGTCTCCTGTAGCTCAGGCTTGCTTAACACTATACAATTGAGAATTACTTTGAAGACCTAATTGTGCCTGTGTTGCCCAGTGCTACAAAGACAGTCTTGAAACTCCTACTAGGCTGGACCCTGATTGGTTTACGGGAAGGAAAAATAGACCATTGAATGAATATCCTCCAACTTTACTAGATTAAACTGTGAATTTACAAATAAAGTGAAACCTGTGTAAGAATTGATTTCACTGACCAACTGTAAAACAGGTGTAGTCACAGCATAGAAAGGGATGGGAAAGAAAGCTTGAAAGCTTTCCTCCTATGAAAGTAGTTTATATTAGCAATGAGTAACAAGGTTGCCAATTTTAGATGATTGCTAAATGCTCTGATTGGCCATTTCTTAGGTCCACATACAAGGCAAGCATGAATCTTGATAAAGAACTGAACATATCATGAAACCCAACTGCTCTAGTTACACCAGTTAAACCAAAGTGGTAGAACTGTAGAAAAAGGTGTAGTCATGCCAGGTGGTGGTAGTGCATGCCTGTAATCCCAGCACTCGGGAGGCAGAGGCAGGTGGAACTCTGTGAGTTCAAGGCCAGCCTAGTCTACACAGCTAGTCCAGGACAGGCTCCAAAGCTACAGAAAAACCCTATCTTGGAAAAAAAAAGGTGTGGTCATTCCTAATGTGACTGTGTTTTCCATGTTTAAGATGCATACCCTGAGAGAAATAATGTGAGTAGGACTTGGTATTTTGTAATACAAATCCCTAGTCTCTGGAGAACATGGCCATAAAGCCTGTTTCAACTTTTTAGCAGATTTTTTTTTATTAAATCTATGTCATTTCCACTATCTATTACATGCCTCGAAGCCCCTGTCATATACCATTCATCGTGTTCTATCCCATGGCCTCTTTTTCTTTAACAATAGTTACACTTTGAATGTTACTTCTGTTTGGCTGCAGGACCTCTCAGCTCTGAAGTAAAGTGTTGTCTGCACTGGACATTGAGTGTGTAATGGAATGTGCATACATAGGACCCTGTGCCTTTGAAGAGTAAGACCTAACCAATAGATGATAACTTTGTGATCTAATCAGAGTTGTCTCAAGTCTCTTTGTTCATACAGTTTCCATGCAATGAATAAAAATTTTGTCGACATGATCTCACCATTATGGACTGAAATAAGAAAAGCATAAGAAAAGTCAGCCTTTCATCATTTGCTGACATTTCATCTGCAATTTTCTTAGAGCAATGCAGTTCAGTAGACCATCTCCAGTAAATTTATCTTTCTCAGTTGAACACTTCCTTATATTATAGGAATCTGTCAGCAGGGATGATATTACACATCTGCATTAGACACACAAACACACATAAGCAAAAAGTTAATCTGATATTCACTCTTTAAAACATATTTTTAGTTTAATATACTTGAAGTTAAATGGAAAACCACATCCTGAATAGGAGATTAGAAGGAGAGATATGTGAAATACTATCTGTAGTATTATAGTATTTATTAAGGACCTATAAATGATTCATTCATATAATATGCCAAATTAATTTTTTATTCAATTCCATGCCCTAGTAATAGTAAAACATCCATTTAGAATAGTATTATGCCTGAGGCCTCCCCCAAGTTGGTTTGGTTCCAGAGAGGAGGGAAGGATAGGATGAACCAGGGATGATTGCCCAAAGAATCTTGCAGCCTGACTGACTAGCAGCCAAAGTGTTTATTTATACAGAATTTATTAATCATGGATAGATTCATATTTTTCTAAAACATAGATCATATAATTTTTGGTGTTGGGCATGTGTTTAAACTTTTTCTCTTGTGCATCTGGGTTTATAAGTTGAGTTATTATTGATAATCCAAGACAGAATATAGTTATCTTTTATAAATTTTTTCCTCAAGTTTAGAGATCATTGATAAACAGTTGTCTTCTATGATAAATTTACACCCCATAATCCAATTTTTAAATAAACTACTGGCATATAATAGCCTGTTCTCAAATTGGTAACTTTCGTGGCTTAAAATTCTCTAGACCAAATTGAAATTTCCATTCCAGCCTAGGGAGTTTGTCATGTCCCAAGCAATTTATTAACTATTAATTGTCATAATAAACAATTAAAAAATAATTGGCAAAAGTTTTTGCAGTTTTTATTCAATTTCTGGAATAACACAATGTTTATATTTTATATCTGTATAGAATTTATTTATGCATCTAATGCTGGCATTCTTGTGTTCCTTGGTCATAAACAGCACAATGGATCATCATGAACTAACTTTTATCAGAAAGGGAGGTCTTGATACCTTATTCTATTATCATCTTTTTACATCATTCTTTGCCTATCAATACATGTTTCTGAGTGGGGCAGAGGTAATTTTTGCCAATTTCCCTTTAATACTGTATGTGCCATGTAATTGTCTGATTGTATAAGGGGAAAGGGCTTGCAATCTGAACTATGGCCAGCTCCTCTAGCTCATCGAATCTTGTTGACCTCTGTAAGTTTAAATGGTATCATTATCTTGTTCCTGAGTAAATACAGGAACAGATGTTTTAAAAATATCTCATGCCCTCATAAGAGAACTCTGGCTTTTATATGTGTGTCAAAATTCCCAAGTCTAGGGAAGACAATGAAATAAATAAAGGTATCTCTCTAAAACTGGAAGAGGTAATATGCCTCAGGTCTTTACTGGAGAAGCTTAGAAGCAGAAATATTAGGAGAAAGCATAAAGCATTCGTAAGAAAATTTCCAACAATTCAATATTCCCAAATTGTACAAATAATAAAAGTCCTGAAATCTGTAATATATCAACATCAAAATGAAAAAAGGCATGTCAGCCATTATGTTGATCAGGTTTTCTGGGTCTTCTTCAGGCAGCTGTGATGGATTTTTGACTTTTGCTCTTCCCATCATATATGGCTGTATAGTGATATTTTATTTGTATTGAAATGTGATTTTATTTGTATGTCAATAAAGTTGCCTTGAGGTCAGAGCAAGCCAGAGCAGAAGCCGAGCAGTAGTGGGGCACACCTTTAATCCCAGCACTTGGGAGGCAGAGGTAGGAGGATCTCTGTGTGTTCAAGGACACAGCCAGCATGGCAGACACACGCCTTTAATCTCAATACCAACCATAGAAGACCTGGAGGTCTGTACAAATAGGCAGTGATGAGGAGGTCATGTGGCTGGGTTTACAAACAATGAGGGAGGAGAACAGAAAGTTTTTAAATAGACAGGACACAGAGAAGTAGGTCTCTTGTGGAGAGGAAGAACTGCAGAAGCAGTGAAGGGTAAAGTTTTCGCTCTTGCTCTGACCTTGTGGATTTTAACTCTGCAATTGGAGTTTAAGGAAGCCAGAGCCCAGGCTCAACTCGGCTCAGACCGGAACATTGAAGCGGTTGGATTCAAGCTTTTAGCCAGAACATGGCTACTCTCTCTCTCTCTCTCTCTCTCTCTCTCTCTCTCTCTCTCTCTCTCTCTCTCTCTCTCTGGATTCCCACCTCGGATGCTAGGTAGCTGTTTGGAAATTCCCTCAGATTTCTACTGTTCTATGCAGAATTGGTAAGTCATTTATATGAGATATTTTAAAGGAAACTATTTAAAAGAGATTTTTTCCACATTAAAAAAAATGGGTTTTATGTGTACATTGGAAGAAAATTGGGCTTTGTTTGAAATTTTAGGCAGTACGGTAATGGAACAACTATATGAGAAGATTAATGTTGATCGAATTATGTACATTGTTATTCTTCTTATCCATATTTTACACTTTAAAAAGACAGTCAATTTAAGTGCCAGGATAAAAATTTTAAAAAACTTGTTAAACCTGTTAAAATGAATTATAGAGAAATTCAGATTCAGACAGAAGAAATTAACAGTGAAGTTGTTTCAGGATTGGATTATAAGGTTACAGAAAGAAAGCCTGTGTTCACACAATCACCCTTAATTTATCTGGTAACCATACAACAGCAACCTGGTCAAGTGACTACACAAAATATATGGACTCCAGTTGAAATGTTAGACTTACAAAGGTTTAAGGAAGCAATAGTATCTTATGGCATGCATTCTCCATATGTAAAACAAATGTTAAACTCCTGGTCAACTTACAATAGAATTATACCACAGGACTGGCGGGAGATGGCACAGGCAGTTCTGGAACCTGGACAGCAGCTCCAGTGGCAAATGTGGTTCAAACAGGAAGCTAAAAACATAGCAAAACAATGTAGGGATAGAGGTATACAAATCTTCCAGGATCAGCTTATTGGAGAAGGCCAATGTGCTGCAGTACAAACACAATGTTTATATGCTATGCAAACTCTTATTCTATGTCGAATGGCAGCCTTGAATGCATGGGACAGAGTTGAGGAACCAGGGAAGAAAACTGAGTCATTTACAAAGGTTATACAGGGCCCAAAAGAATCTTTCACAGATTTCTTACAAAGACTGACATCAGCAGTAAAGAGAATTCAGAATTCCCAAATTCAGAAGCTAGCCAGATAATAATTGAATCTTTGGCTTTTGAGAATGCAAATGAAGCATGCAAGAGAATAATCAGGCCATTAAAGGCGAGATCTGCACCCTTGGAAGATTGGATTAGAGACACGGTTAATATTGAGGCTCATGATCATGATAATATGTGGGTAGGAGAAGCAATTTCAAGAGGTTTGAGGAATGATAGATGTTTTGGATGTGGAAAGCAAGGACATTTGAAAAAGGACTGTAAACAGGGTACTTCTAGAAACAATGTTTCTTCAAGGAACAATGGCAACAGAATGCCCCTTCCTTCAGGAGTATGTAGAAGGTGTGGTAAGGGAAGACATTGGACCAATGAATGTAGATCAACAAGGGACAGACAAGGTAATACTTTGCCCCAGTCTTCGGGAAACTCCCAGAGGGGCCTAAGGCAGACCCTACAGTGAATCCAGTTCAGACCTTTCCTGCAATCGTAGAGGAGACCCCTACTCAGAGCAGTTAAATGACCAAATGCCTATTGGAATAAACCAGGCTACTCAGAGCAATGGAACAACTGAGACAGAGAGAACAGAAAATTCAGGAGAAACCATAAAGAAATTTTTTTGGCAAACTTCTATAAATGAACAAAGTCCAAATTAACAATAAAAATAAATGGTGTTTTGTTGTCTGGTCTGGTAGACACCGGTGCTGATGTTACCATAATTGCACCAGAAATTTGGCATCCGTCTTGGCCTCTTCAGGAGGTAAATGTTCAACTGTTAGGAATTGGAACTTTATCGCATGTTAAACAGAGTGCAAGATGGCTTGAATGTATAGGCCCAGAAGGACAGAGAGGCAGATTAAAACCATATGTGGCTAACATAGCCATGAACCTGTGGGGTCGAGACCTGTTACAACAATGGAATACTCAGATTAACATCCCTCCTACCTCAGAAATAAATTGTAAACTAGCACATGTTTCTGAGAGAAATATTAGAAGGTATGATTCTAATGAGTGGTCACCAGCCATCCATATTATACAAGAACAGGGCAGAAAAACTGATGATCTTCCAAAGACACCAACAGCTCTACCTTTAAAATGGTTAACAGACAAGCCTGTATGGGTTCATCAATGGACTTTAACAACAGAGAAACTCCAGGCTTTAGAAGAGCTGGTAGAAGAACAGTTAAATGCTCAGCATATTGAAGAATCTACTAGCCCATGGAATTCTCCTGTATTTGTTATTAAAAAGAAATCTGGTAAATGGAGAATGGTAACAGACCTTAGAGCAATTAACAAAGTAATTCAGCCAATGGGCTCTCTACAATCTGGAATTCCTTTGCCTACTCTGTTACTTAAAGGATGGCCTCTCATAGTTATTGATTTAAAAGACTGTTTCTTTTCAATTCCCCTACAAGAAAAAGACAGAGAAAGATTTGCTTTCATGGTGCCTACTTACAATAATTCTCAACCGGTTAGAAGATTTCAATGGAGAGTCCTCCCACAGGGAATGTTGAATAGTCCAACCCTGTGCCAATATTTTGTACAACTGCCCTTGGAAGTGATACGTAAAAAAATTCCTAAATCTATAATTTATCATTATATGGATGATATTTTACTAGCTGACTCAAATGCACATACTTTAGAAAGAATGTTTGAAGAAGTAAAGAAAATATTGCCTTACTGGGGATTACAAATTGCTCCTGAAAAGATACAAAGAGGAGATTCTATTAATTATTTAGGATACAAAATAGAGCTACAAAAAATTAGACCTCAAAAGGTACAAATTAGGAGAGATCGACTACAGACTCTTAATGACTTTGAAAGATTATTTGGGGACATTTCTCATCTACAAACTATTGTTGGGGTAAAAAATGATGAACTGAATATTTTGTTGAAAACCTTAGAAGGTGACAAGGACTTAAATAGTCCAAGAGAATTATCACCTGAGGCTGAGAAAGAATTGGCCTTGGTAGAAAAAAAAGTACATGAAGGACATGTAGATCATATTGATCCAAAGCTGGATTGCATTTTGGTTATTTTACCTTCTAGGCATTCTCATACAGGAATATTAATGCAGAGAGAAGATATTATATTGGAATGGATATTTTTACCAAATAAACCAAATAAAAAATTAAAAACTTATGTGGAAAAAATCTCTGACTTAATTTTGAAAGGAAAATTGAGACTTCATCAATTAGCAGGAATAGACCCAGCAGAAATTGTTGTGCCTTTAACTAAAGAGGACATTGAGAAATTATGGACAGAAAGTGAACCTTGTCAAAGAGCTTGCAGTAATTTTTTGGGAGAAATTAACAGCAAATATCCTAAAAGCAATATTGATCTTATAAAGAGAGCTGATTGGATCTTGCCTTGAATTGTACATGAAAAACCCCTATATGGAGTTTGGACATTTTATACAGATGCCAACAAACAAGGAAAGGCAGGTTACAAATCAGAAAATTTAAGTAAAGTGGTTCAAAGTCCTTATAATTCAGTTCAAAATCGGAATTGTATGCTATTCTGTTGGTATTAATGGATTTTTCAGAACCTCTCAATATAGTTACTGACTCTCAGTATGCTGAAAGAGTGGTATTACACATTGAGACTGCAGAATTTATCCCTGATGCTTCAGAATTAACTTCACTATTTATTCAATTACAAGATACAATCAGGGAAAGGAGTCATCCTTTATATATAACTCACATCCGATCCCATACTGGTCTGCCAGGCCCTCTAGCACAAGGTAATGATGAGATTGATAAATTATTGATAGGAAATGTGCTGGAGGCTTCAGAATTTCATAAGAAACATGTCTTTGTGTTCGAGTCTCTTTTCAGTTTTCTGCAGGAAATCATGGCCAGGCCTAACATCAAATGAAATCTCCAGGAAGAAGATGGGGCCCCACAATGACAATTCCACATGGAAAATAATATCACTAAGCTGACAAACATCATCTACAGATCAGCTTTGGATTACAAAGTGCTTAGGGCAATTCTGAGATGGCTAGCTGAGATGATCCAGTTTAAAAGACTACTTGAGTAAGGACTTGAGATAAACTCTGAACTTTGTCATTATGGATAACAAAGAATATAGTTATCTTTCCTAGAATTTGTCAATTAACCCAAAATTTTTCTTTTCAGAATAAAGATAACTTTGCCCATACCCAGCAGGAAGCAATTTTAAGAATTTGACGCCCACATTCCCAAAGGGGTGGTGTGGGGTGGATGGTGTTTTTTGGTCTTTTATGGGTATTGGGTCTGGGATAGTTTTCATTGTTTAGGAGGGTTGGTTACAAGTTGTTGTTAAGGGTTAGGAAAAGGGCTAGGGAAAAGGTGCTTGTTAAAAAAAAAGAAAGAAAAGAAAAAGACAATTACTAGTTTTAAATACTTTACATTCAATTGGATTGTTTTATATTGTATACAAATTATTATTTTTGAGATTGAGATTGTTAGAATATACCATACACACATTTCTAATCTTGTTCAAGATATTGTATTTATACCATTCATTTAACAATGTAATTGCAATTTGCTAATCCTTGAATGTTAGTATTACCAACTATTAGGATATATAGAAATGAAAATTAGTGGTTAGACATTACAATTGAACATGTAGTCATATTAGGTGTGTTTTCAAGATCAAACAGATATATTTTAGATAGACAGGTCATCTTCAAACCCTTCAGAGATCTACAGAATATGACATTTAAAATGTTTTAATAACTTAAGAATTTTTCTTTTTTGCTATGACTATGAGACATGACGGCTCCTGGCAGTACCAATCTACTTCAGAGAAAATATGGACATTGAAGAAACTGCATATGGAGCTAACTTTCATTGTGGCAAAAGTTAGCCACTGGACAACAAAGTATCCTCGAATCAACTGCTGACAAACAGGACAGACAGGACATGAAACCAAGGACTACCAATTCTTGCCAAAACAAGTGTGGTTGTGGCTTTAACAAAAGGCATCTTCTGAAGCCAGGACAATATGGCACCATCCCTGAAGTGAGTGACCTTTGCAATCTGTAAAAGGTACCGTGCCCTTTTCTTCGAAGGCAGCTGAACAGGGAGTGGGCCAATGGCTTCTGATGTGCAATGGAACAGCAGATGAAAGTTATTCTTGAAGAATAACTAAGCTCACACCTCTCAATAGTAGACTGGCATTTAATAGAGGGATGTGGAGAAGAACAGGATGCCAAAATGAAGCCACATATACACAGCCAAGACAAATGTACAGCCGAATTGAAAAAAAAAATATCAATAATTTCCAGAATTTAAAATCCTGAATCATGACATGACACTAATGGAATTCAGGTATTTCTGGTACATGGACTGCTCTCACCAAATGTGAGGTCAAACTGTTGACCTTGTATACATCCTAGTTCACAAAAGAGTCTGTCAGATATGATAAGCCTATAGGTTGAAGATGATGCCCCAACACTGCAGAGAAACCTCAGGTGACTATCCAGGCAGCTGGCTGTTTCTGTCAACTCACATTTTTTTTTTTGGAAGCTGCTTGCATGCACTTCTTGTTTTTATTTTTTATTAGGTAGTATTATTTCCTTCTTGGGTCTCTGAGGGAGTTGAAGATCAGTTAGTTATAGTTATAATTATCTTTGTTAAGGATTTCAGAAAAACTCACTAAGAGCTGTAAGTGTATAAATTTGAAAGATGTTATAAGACAGTTCCGTTAGCAATAAAAGTTAGGATAAAAGGTGAATCAGCTATATTCTGGACTTACCAAAATAGGATAGATAATGGAATTATTTTCTCTGAATTTGTCAAATACAAATGGACTAGACATTGTTTAGGTATTTATTGTTTGTATATATGGTATATATAGTTATTGTACTTTTGTATATAGTTTTTCTTATATTAGTTATAACTTTTTCCTTTTTTTCTTTTTATTAAAATATAAAAGGGGAAATATAGTGATATTTTATTTGTATTGAAATCTCATTTTATTTGTATGTCAATAAAGTTGCCTTGAGGTCAGAGCAAGCCAGAGCAGAGGCCAAGCAGTAGTGGGGCACACCTTTAATCCCAGCACTTGGGAGGCAGAGGTAGGAGGATCTCTGTGTGTTCAAGGACATAGCCAGCATGGCAGACACACGCCTTTAATCTCAATACCAACCATAGAAGACCTGGAGGTCTGTACAAACAGGCAGTGACGAGGAGGTCATGTGGCTGGGTTTACAAACAATGAGGGAGGAGAACAGAAAGTTTTTTAAATAGACAGGACACAGAGAAGTAGGTCTCTTGTGGAGAGGAAGAACCGCAGAAGCAGTGAAGGGTAAAGTTTTCGCTCTTGCTCTGACCTTGTGGATTTTAACTCTGCAATTGGTTCTGTGTTTCTTATTTAACAAGCCGGATACATCTACATGGCTGTATCAGTATTGTGCATGATAGTTCAGTAAAAATTTCAAGAAATCTTTTCTTGAGTAATCAACCATTATGCCCCAATTATAAGAGATTGTAGCTATAGTCTTCTGGTCCTGTGTGGCCCATGGAAAAGACAAATCTCTCTTGCCAACCAGTCCCACAGTTGCTCAGACCCAACTGAGTAAATACAGAGCCTTATGTTACTACAAACTGCATGACCATTGTAAGCTTCTTGCTATCTGTTCTTATATCTTAAATTAACCCATTTGTATTAATCTATAAGTTGCCACTTGGCTTGTGGCTTCCTGGTATCTTATCCTCTGCTTCTCACTGTGGCAGTGTCTCTCTGTTTCAGCCTTCTTACTCCCAGAATTCTATTCTCTACTTGTCCCACCTATACTTCCTGCCTGGCTACTGGCCAATCAGCATTTTATTTATACAGAGTGATATCCACAGCAGGGGATCCAGATTAATTTCACCTAGAGTTACAAATAATAGGGCATAGATAAATGATGTTTTCTATCTTTGATTTATATTTACAATACATAAATGAATGTACTATACCATGTTCATTAAAATAAATGACACTTTCCTCAAGTGAACAAAATTATGAGATCAGGCATTAAAGAAAAAAGTTTCTGGATTAAATGAGTCATCCTTCCAGTTTTAAAAAGTAGTGATTATTTGCTTATATAGGGACTAGTTTCATATTTACTTTCATGGATTCTAAGACCAGAAAGAATTTGCTGATGGTTGTTCATTTCTGTCTATAAAATTTTATTGCAGAAATTCTAATCTCAGGCTCATTTTCAGGTAATTTATTTCTTAATGAGTAATTATGAATACAATTCATTACAAGTACCCAAATAATTCCTTCCTTGTTTGAATAGACTATATTCTTTTGCTTTCCTGTCCAGTATGTCTCTAGTTACAGATCTAAGTAGATTGGTGTGAGAATGAAGAAAGTACAGACAGATATGACACTGGGACTCAAAGGAAAGCTCGGGGCAGGTGTCTGTGTTCCCTGAGGTGAAATTATAACACCTTAGAAGCTTTGTGTCAGTAATACCTACATTCAAATAGATTTACTGCATGGTGATAATAGAAAGTCAGGGTTGCTATCTAAAGCTATGTACATACTCATTCTTGACTCAACTCTGTATTTTCTGTCTCTTAAGCCTTAAATTGTTCAGGCCTAAACATCTGAAAAGAGCAAATTATGGTAGAGAAATTTTCCCCTAACTATTACCATAATATTACAACCCTCAAGTGATGAGGGAAAATTTCTGTGCCTTTTTATGTATGTTTATGTCTTGGTCATTGATCTAGATCTACCCATGTAAAGAGCTCTAGTTAACTCACAGACATACTCAGGCCTTATTTTTTTCCTCATATATACTTTCAATGATTTAATATGTCATATTTTTCCTAAAACAATTTGCTTTGTATTTTCATGACATGTTTTGGACATTTTCTGTATTGTAGTAATTGGCATGAATTATAGAATATCAGTATAAAATAAATACCCAAAATTCCAGAGCAGCAGATATTGAATAAAAGTTTTATGGTATTTATTGGTAGAAAAAAATTGAGACATAATTAGGGGTTTAAGAAAATTTATAATATATTCCATAAAATCTAAAGAATTAGTGAAACAAAAACATTTATATAAAAGCTGTAGCAGTCTAAGATCAACATCCTATACCATAAAATATACAGCAAATTATACAGTGATTTTGACTTGATATAATTATCCATAAAATTATCCTGGCACAAGTATTCACACTTTAAATTATTGTTTCTTTCATATCTTGTCAAATTAATCCTATGTCATTTTAATATATGATTTTTGTGTAATTTTGTTTGATTCATTGCTGTTTACGTAAATTGTTTCCTAAGGAAATTTTGTGAACATAAATTTTATTTCTTGGTAAAAATATTTCTAAAATCACACCAAGCATATGGCTTTTTGATTTCACTCATCTGACATTGAGTAAGGTTTTAACTTGTCAAAGCTTTCCTTCTACTATCCATATTATAGAGAATCCTTTTATTGCATGAGTACTGTGGTAATAATAACCAACTGAGTTTGTTTCTTTCATGAATTGTCTGTCATTTTCTAAGTTTTTAGCTTCTTGTAAAGAATTTCTTTTTATATTCTATACGTGTGTTAAGTTTCTTCCCTTTAGTGATACTCTGTTGTGCTTGAGGACTCCATAACATCACATTCTTGATATTGTATGGGTTCTCTTTAATATGGATTATGTGAAAATCTTCAAGATTTAAAAACCTAGATAAGGTTTTCCCACATGCTTTATCCAAAGTATGGTTTTTAGGAAAACATAATTATTATGCACTCTGGCCATTATTCATATTCTGCTTTAAGTCATTGAGTGCACTTTAAGAAAAAGCCGACTGTGATTCCCATTAATGACCATCTGGGATGGTTCTGTTAGTTATGCTAGGAGAGATACTGAGGCAAGATCATGGTTTGCTTTGCTGACAATTAGTGTTACAGTGGAAAAATAATCCATCTTCATGTCACACAGGCCACTTTGCTCTATTGGCACTCTTTCTTTCCTAGACATATAATTTATTTTTCTCACTTTTCTCCTTTTTTGAGACAGGGTCTGTAACCATATAGCCCTGATTGTCCTGAAACTGAATATGTAGTCAGGCTAGCCTCATAACCATAGAGATCCACCCGCCACTGGCTTCCAAATGCTGAGATGAAAGGCCAGTCTTTTATAAATTTAAGATACACTTAGGCATCTGAAGAAATAAAGTACTAAAGAATTATTAGTGTGATTGTGGAGATTTTGAAACATTCTCTCCTAATGTCCAAAAAGATCTCTGGACCTGAGAGACATATATGTTTCATAATTTACTGTTTTTCCTTGAATAACTAACATATTAATACAATGAAACATTAATCATAGAAAATCTATTATTGTTATTTTTTCATTTCTATCATTTTATCATTTATGTGTTTGCAAAAGTCCTTTTGTTTTCTTCTAAATTGATAATGCAGTTTCCAAGTGAACAGAATATTTTTAATAATGGCTAATAGTTTCATTTCATATTCTAAGAATTATGTTTATAATTGCTGGTTACATGACATGCTTAATGAAGATCTTTTCAAATTTTACATATTATAAAATATAAGTTCATGAAATGACCTTGTCCATGTTCATCATTGTTGGATTTTGATCCCTTATAGAAGAAGTGCTGAAGATTTGTCTTTCATCTCTTTGCTACTTCCCTCATAATGGTGTCATTTTATGTAAAAGTTTCTATGTTACTTTTGTCCAATTCTACACAGTTAGACAATAATTGCCCGTCATTTCTTCCAGCTCTGTTTTGTTATCCCATTTATGAGTTTTTCCCAAAAGAGCATATACAGGATCCTTGCCAAAGAAAAATATCAGAACAGTTTGGATGTAATGTCCTTGGTGAATTACACATAAGGAAGTTCTGGGCATGTAGTTTGTACAATGAAGAACCTGAATCACATGCTGATAGAGATGATCTTTATGCGAGACCCATCACTGGCATTCCTGATATAATAGATGAAGAAGTTGCAGCTTCTCCTCAAAAAGCTCACTCTACATCATTTTCAATCAGATGCTGCAATTTCCATTCAAATACTCAAAATGACTCAAGCCACACAGAAGGGAAACAACCAAAATCCAAAGCATTTAGACAATATTTCACCCATCCTTCAAAATTTGAATGGAACCCAAGATTCAGTATTGGACAAAAATATAAGAAATTTGGGAGGAGTTGCAGGAGATGTTCAGACCTCTTTAAAATCAATGTGATTCATACTGGAGAAAACATATGCAAATGTAAAATATGTGGAAAGTTTTTTTCTAAGTTATCAGTACTTAAGGAGCATTACAAAATCCATATGATAAAAGAATCATACAAATGTCCAAAGCATGACATGTTCCTTTCAAATAGAGCTCATTGTAAACTTCACAGTGAAAAGAATGCTTTCAAATGTACAGAGTATGGCAAGTCCTATGGCATTGGCTTTTCTGTTCATCTTACTCAGAGAACTGATGCTGGAGAAGAACCTTTCAAGTGTGAAACATGTGGCAATTCTTTCACTCAGAGTTCAACACTTCATTTTCATCAGAGGATACATACTAGAGGGAAACCTCATACATTTAAAGAATGTGGCAAGTCATTTAACAAGGCCTCAAATTTTAAAGTTCATCAGAGGTTCCATACTGGAGATAAACTTTACAAATGTAAAATATGTGAAAAGTTCTTTACTCAGAGATCAACATTTCATGTTCATAAAAGAATACACACTGGATTGAATCCTTACAAATGTATAGTATGTGGAAAGTCCTTTACCAGAGGCTCAACACTTAATGTGCATCAAAGATTACACACGGGGGTGAAACCTAACAAATGTAATAAATGTGGAAAGTCATTCATTGTAGGCTCTAAACTTAAAGTTCATCAAAGAACACACACTGGAGAAAAACCTTACAAATGTAATGTATGTGGAAAATCATTCATTGTACGGTCAAAACTTAAAGTTCACCAAAGAATACACACTGGAGAAAAACCTTACAAATGTTCAGATTGTGGCAAGTCCTTTACTCAGAGCTCACACCTTCATGTTCATCAAAGAACACACACTGGAGAGAAACCTTATAAATGTTCAGATTGTGGCAAGTCCTTTACTCAGAGCTCAGACCTTCATGTTCATCAAAGAACACACACTGGAGAGAAACCTTATAAATGTTCAGATTGTGGCAAGTCCTTTACTCAGAGCTCAGACCTTCATGTTCATCAAAGAACACACACTGGAGAGAAACCTTATACATGTTCAGATTGTGGCAAGTCCTTTACTCATAGCTCAACACTTAAAGATCATCAAAGACTACACACTGGAGAGAAACCTTATAAATGTTCAGATTGTGGCAAGTCCTTTACTCAGAGCCCACACCTTCAGGTTCATCAAAGAACACACACTGGAGAGAAACCTTATACATGTTCAGATTGTGGCAAGTCCTTTACTCAGAGCTCAAACCTTCATGTTCATCAAAGAACACACACTGGAGAGAAACCTTATACATGTTCAGATTGTGGCAAGTCCTTTACTCAGAGCTCAACACTTAAAGATCATCAAAGACTACACACTGGAGAGAAACCTTATAAATGTTCAGATTGTGGCAAGTCCTTTACTCAGAGCTCAAACCTTCATGTTCATCAAAGAACACACACTGGAGAGAAACCTTATAAATGTTCAGATTGTGGCAAGTCCTTTACTCAGAGCTCAAACCTTCATGTTCATCAAAGAACACACACTGGAGAAAAACCTTACAAATGTAATGTATGTGGAAAGTCCTTCATTGTATGCTCAAAACTTAAAGTTCATCAAAGAATACACACTGGAGAAAAACCTTACAAATGTTCAGATTGTGGCAAGTCCTTTACTCAGAGCTCAAACCTTCATGTTCATCAAAGAACACACACTGGAGAGAAACCTTATACATGTTCAGATTGTGGCAAGTCCTTGACTCAGAGCCCACACCTTCAGGTTCATCAAAGAACACACACTGGAGAGAAACCTTATACATGTTCAGATTGTGGCAAGTCCTTCACTCAGAGCTCAAACCTTCATGTTCATCAAAGAACACACACTGGATAGAAAACCTTATACATGTTTCAGGATTGTGGGCAAGTCCTTTACTCGAGAAGCTCAGCACCTTCAGGTTCATCAAAGAACAACCACTGGAGAGAAAACTTTATAATGTTCAGAATTATGGCAAGTCCCTTTACTCCAGAGCTCAGACCTTCAGGGTTCACTCAAAAAGATACACACACTGGATGGAAAACCTAATAAATGTTTCAGATTGTTGGCAAGTCTCCTTTATCTCATGGAGCTCAGACTTGCTTCTATGTTCATCAAAAGAACACACACTGGAGAAAAACTTACGATGTAATGTACATGGAGTCCTAAATTTGTAATTGCTCAAAACTAAATGTTCATCAAGAATACCACGGAGAGAAACCTTATGAATGTTCAGATTGTGGCACGTCCTTTATAAAGAGCTCAAACCTTCATGTTCATCAAAGAATACATACAGGATTAAATCCTTAGAGATGTAAAGAATGGGACAAGTTCTTTAGGCAGATCTCACATCTACAAAGCCATCCCAAAGTCCACACAGGAGGGAATCATTACAGATGTATAAAATGTTACAAGACCCTTACCAGGGTCTCAATACTTCAAGTCCATCAAAAAAATCCAATATGTAGAAGAAAGTTAAAAATATACTGATTGTGACAGACCCTTTGCCCATGATTCACATGTTCAAGGTCACTAAAGACCCATTGAAGGCAGAAACCTTACAGTTATAATGAATGTGTTATGTATTACGTCCGTTTACCATAGATCATCTCTGCATAAAGTC
>NW_023412869.1:0-26014 GCF_903995425.1 Onychomys torridus
GGTACAAAGATTTCTTACTGATTTGCATAATCTGTAGTGTTATTCATCAAAGAAAGCTTTAAACATGGCTGCTTTGCATGTCTGGCACCTTAGTAAATGGAGTACCTGTAAAGCACAGGATGTGGTATGACACAGCTAAGTCCTAGACACAGGAAAAGATGACATTTTGCGACTTGGCATCTTGTAGTTTTCCCACATACATTTCTCTGGGTACTCTGTGGTTCACAGTCTGTTTTCAGGAATTGTCCATGTTTCTCAAAGAGACTATACTTTCCCTCTTTCCACTGAACTGGATGTACTCCTAGGTGCTCAGTTTCTCAGTGTAATAAGAATAAGGAGGATTTAGACATTGTACGCACATTTATAGGTCACTCTACCATTAATCAGTTGGCTTTTATTTTTACATGTTATTTTTACATGTTACATGTACAGGTTTGGGGTTCTAGTTGACAAGCGCCCAGAAGTAATTCTTAAGTTTAACCACGAAAATTAACCTCCGAAGGTGTCTGGAAGCGACCAGAGAGCCTTAGAATTCCAAGTTGCCAAATGACACTAATAATTTGAGAATTTAACATAAACTCTACACTGTTACAGAACTGGATGGGAGGAGTCAGATGAGATGGGATATTTCTTGGGGACAGGCGAGGGCCTGTTTCTCTTGTATTTTTAATCAGCATCCCCAAATGTAAGAAAATACTCACTGTCTGTCTATACAAATAGTGTGTATATTATTACACAGACCAAAAAGGTCTGGTTTTAAGAAGGAGAGCCAGAAGGTGAAGAGATTATTCAGTTGTTGAAATGCCTGCCTTTGCAAATGTGAAGACCTGAGTTCAGACACACACACGCACACACACACCACCCAAGAAGCTAGACATTGCAGTGCGTGCCTGTAACCCCGTGCTGGGAGGCAGGAGGAGATGAGGGGGCGGTCCCTGGAGCTTATTGGCCAGCCAGCCTAGCCAAATCAGTGAGATCCAAGTTCAGTGAGAGACCCAGTCTCAACAAAATAAGGTAGAGAGCCAGTGGAATGGCTCAGTGGGTAAAGAAGGGTCTAGCCACCAGGCCTGACAGCCTGAGTTCAATCCCCAGAACCCACATGGTAGAAGGAAAAAGTCGGGGTTGGGAATTAGCTCAGTGGTAGAGTGCTTGCCTAGCAATTGCAAGGCCCTGGGTTTGGTCCTCAGCTCCAGTTTAAAAAAAAAAAAAAAAAAAAGTCAGCTCCTGCAAGTTATCCACATATATTCATGGTAACAAGATCCTTACATACAAACATAATAAACCGTGTGTGTGTGTACATGCACGCATGTGTGCGTGTGTGTGTGTGTGTGTGTGTGTATGTGTATATGTGTATATGTGAAAGGTCTTACTGTGTAGCCCTGACTGGCTTGGAACTTACTCTGTAGACCAGGCTGGCCTAGAAGTCACAGAGATCTGCCTTCCTCTGCCTTGTTAATGCTGTGGTTAAAGGTGTGAACCACCATGCCTGGCAAAATAAACTTTTTTAAAAATTGCATAATAAAATAAAAATAATGTGGAGAACAGTTGAAGATACTGGTCATTAACTTTTAGTCTGCACCCTGGTGTAGGTATGCCTACATGCACTCAAAATATTAGGACAGTAGTAATAACAATCCATTTTTCAAATCTTAATTCTTTTTAGTGGTGAGAGATGATATAATCTCTTCCTGCTTTCATTCTAGCCCAATCGACAAAGGAGATGTGGGTTTTCTATTGTTTTGTGTAGATATTACTATTGTTTTCAATGTGTAGCTTCTCACATGGAGTATTTTGAAGGTGCCTCCATCTACAATAGTTACGTTATTTCACACAGGTTATAGTGGATTTTTGGTAATGTAGTCCACGAGTGCCAACCATCCCACATAAACTACAATGTCATTTTATTACAAGCTTCAGTTCTTAGATAGACAGGTACAGAACAAGCTAGTGGGGGTCTCTTGCCAACCTCTTTACGCAGTGGACCTTTCGATTCCTCCCCCAGAGGCTACCCTGTAGACTGTAACCCGGCTTGTTAGGATCCCGAGCTGGAGGCCGGCCTAAGGAGAAGCTTCGCCGGGGCGGAGACACAAACAGTGTCAGTGGGGAACCATGGAGGCAGTGACTGGCTGCTCCACTACCCACATGCTCTCTTCAGCCCACCCATGATACCGATGAATGCGTAAGAGCAGAAATGGCCATCTATGCATAAAATATTAGTAACCTCGCCAGGTGTGGAGGTAGATGCAGGTTGATGTCTGTCAAGTCCAAGGCCAGCTTGGTCTGTGTTGCCAGTTTCCACGACAGTCAGGGGCGATAGGGACTGTCTCAAAACAACGACAAAAAAATTAGTAAACTCAATGTTTTAGATT
This sequence comes from Onychomys torridus, assembly GCF_903995425.1. Taxonomy (NCBI): domain Eukaryota; kingdom Metazoa; phylum Chordata; class Mammalia; order Rodentia; family Cricetidae; genus Onychomys; species Onychomys torridus. The sequence continues at coordinate 2,370 of NW_023412869.1, forward strand.
AAAAACATGAACTTAATGATTTTTTATCCTGTATCCAAATATTTTGTCTAGTGCACAACACTTAGATTGTATCTACCCCTGTTTGGAAAAACTTAATCCTTGGAGGTGGTCTCTCCCTTATCCTTAATTACTGTTCTGTTGTTGTGAAGAAACACCATGACAAGGCAGCTCTGATTAAAAATAAAGCATTTAGCTGGAGGTTTGCCATACACATTTAGAGAGTTATTCCATGATTATCGTGCTGGGAAGTGGACAGGCATGGCGCTAGAGCAGTAACTGAGAGCTTTACCTCCTGATCTGCAGGCAACAGGCAGAGAGAGGGACAGAGAGACAGACAGACAGGGCCTAGCATGGGCTTTTGAAACCTCAAAGCTCACTCCCAGTAACGTATCTCCTCCAGTAAGCCCACGTCTCCTAATCCTTTCCAAGCAGTTTCATTGACTGGGGGACCAAAACATTCAAACCGTGTGACCTTGTGTGAACCATTCTCATTTCATCCACAACATTCTATTCTGTGCCCACCTTAGGCTTGTGCCACATCTTAAAACAAAATGCATTCAGTCCAACTTCAAAAGTCCCCAGAAGTCTTTAGTCCAAAGTCTCTTCTTAGACTCAATCTCTTAAATGTAAGTCCTTGTGAAGTAAAAATAGAAAAGCAGATCACATACTTCCATCACACAGTGGTACAGAATATGCATTACCATCCCAAAAGGGAGAAAAGAGAGCAGAGTGAGGAAATACTGGACCAAAGCAAGACTGGAACCTAGCAGGACAGACTATAAATCCTTTAACTTCGTGTTTGATTTTCAAGGGTTTATTAAATGGCACTTGCCTTCCAGCTTTGTTGACTGTAACACACTTCTCTCTCTTGGGCCTGGTTCCACTCTGTCCGCAGCTGTCCCTGGCAGGCATTTCACAGCCCTGGCATCTCCAGAATCTTGGGGTCTCAGACATAGTCCAGCCTTCACTTTTACTGCTTCATGCCATGGCCTCCTCAGGCCTCCAGGCAGAGACTCCCCTGTCAGACACCTGGCTTCTGTGGCTTTCCTTAATCATAGAGGAAGGCTCCATAACCCCTTTCCTGTATCCTTGACTCTAAACCAGAACCACATGGCTGGAGTTGCCAAGTTCTGCTGCTTGCTGAGGCCTGGAAACTGGCCTCCTCCTTGAATTACATTTGCATAAACTTCTGTTATTGTTTAGGCCTAGGAAATCCCTCAGACCTTTTCCTTTCACTGGCTGCAGGATTTAGCTGGGTGGGACCTTGCCCTGAAGTTACCAGCCTCTTTCATTCCATTTAGCACCAGACTTTTCCTTAAACTTCTCATCTCCTTGAGCAAAAAGACTTGGCTCTAACATTACATTCCCTGGTGAGCCCTTTCCTCTTCAAAACTGATAATTTTGTATTTCTTCTCCCCACAATTTACACCTTTTCACTGTAGATCTGCATTAGAGTGACATGTGACCACAGCCAGTAGGCTGTCTTGACATTTCCTCTGCTAAATGATATTAGTCCCAAACTCTTCAGTTTAACCACTGGCGGATTTCTCACATTAATGCAAAAAGGCAGCCAACATTTTTTTTTGCCATAACATCACAAGAAAGGCCTCTAATATTCTCTCTGAAGCCTCTTGAGGCTGGGCATCCTCCATAGTTTACATTACTCTCAGCACATTGTCTTCCGTGCTGAGATGCCCATTAGCCCCAGTTAAAGCATTCAACCGCTTTCTAGTCCATAGTTCCAATCTTCCGTATTCCTCAACAAACAGCATGGTCATGCCTGTCACAGAAATACCTTGCTCCTGGTACCAATTTGCCTCACTGTTCTATGCTGTGACAAGACATCATGACCAAGACAATGCTTATAAAAGAAAGCATGTACATGTGCACTTAAGTATGAAAGATGACAGATACGTTAATTGGCACATGTACATGGTATGTGTGTGTGTGATACGACACTCCCACTGATGGTAAGAGCTCTTTTTTAGTATCTTTCTCAGCATTTGTTGTATGTTTTTCTTCTTGATAACCACTTGGGGATAAGATAGACTCACAGAATAGCCTTGATTTGCCTTTTCCTGATGGCAAGGATGTTGAACACTTTTAAAAGTCTTTATTAGCCACGTGTATTTCTTCTTTGAGAACTCTGTTCAGTTTGTTGCCCATTTATTGATAAGCAGTTTTTAATTTTTGGTGTTTAGTTTTTCCAGTTTTCTGTGTATTCTAGATATTAGCTCCCATTCAAAGTATAGCTGCCAACGATCCTCTCCCGTTCTGCAGGCTGTCTGTTCACTCTGCTGGACAGAAACATCATAATTTCATGTAATCCCATGTGCCAGTCCTTGGGGGCTGTGTCCCTGTGCTATTGGAGTTCTGATCAGAAAGGTTTTTACCAATCATGATCTTGAGATTATTTCCTTGTGTGAAATTACTTTTCTCTAGCATTTTGGTGTTTCAGGTCTTACATTAAGGTCTCTGATCCATTTTGAGTTTCATATGGGACAAAAGATATGGGTCATCTTAAAAACAAAAATTAGATTTCTAGATAAGAAACTATAATACTTAAAAGCAACAAATGATGTCGGTTTCTTTGGCTTTCGTCTTCTCCCTTGAGGGCAATGTGTGGAGAGCCATGATAGACCCTGAATATGCAGAGAGAAATTGCTGTTTGTTTTTACACCAGGAAAGGAACTGACAGTTATGGATCTGGCAGTTTGTATAACAGTTCTCCTGCCTCCATGTCCTGAGGAAGCGGTGTTCCCATGTTACAGGCCTTCAGAACATAAGCCAGATGGCACTGGGATCCATTTTCAAAATGTCAGCACTGTTCTGGAGAAGACCATTAAAAGAGCTGTGTGACACTGAGTTTATAGGCGGTGGTTCCTCTGCTCCAGAAGCCAAGCCACATGGAAACTTGATCACATTCCTTTCTTTTGACAAGCCTCAGAGATGCTCCCTCTCCGCAGCCTGCATTACTGTTAGTGATGTCTGAGGACCACATGAGTTGGCATCTTCTTGAGTAGGCCATCACTATCATGACCTCAGTTGTGATCTGCTGGGTAGGGAGGCAGAAATCAAACAGGTGGGCTGCCTTTGGGAAGTTCTTGTGATGCTGAATGGTGAAGCCTCCATGAAAGCCAGTCTGTGTTAGGTTTGACCTAGAACCTTTCTGGGATGTTAGAGAGATCACAACACAGCTCAGATCTCTCCAGTGTTACCAGCAAACAGCCTATCTTTGTCCTAGAACCCCGAGGTCTTACGTACAAGAAAGGGTTAGAGTTTCTTCACCCCCAGTGCTATACTTTACAACTTTAACGTTAACTTTTAAAAGAGAAGTTAATGCAGTGGGGGTGGGGTGGCTCTGAAATTCCCAGAAGCTGAAAGGAACATCAAGAGTTTAAGGCCACCAGGCTACGCAGTGAGACTCTATTGCAGAGAGAGAGAGAGAGAGAGAGAGAGAGAGAACACGAACTAATTCTCATGAGACTCTGTAATGGACTAAGTTCTTTGGTACCAAATGCCATTAGCTGATGTCCCATCATCAGTGCTTCAGTTTTGAGGAAAAGGAATCATAAGAAAAACTAAGAAATGTGAACTAGTTTAACAAACCTTGTGGTAGGTATTGTGTTGCCTGAAATATTGTGTGTTCCCCGAAATAAACATATCTGGGGGCAGAGAACAGACAGCCACTAGAACAAAGCCAACATGGTGGCTAGAAATGGGAAGAGTAAGCCATAACAGAAGTTGGGCCATGGTGGGTGCACGTCTTTAATCCCAGCACTTGGGAGGCAGAGCTAGCCAGATCTGTGAGTTCAACGCCACTTTAGAAACAGCTAAGCATGGTGACCCATGCCTTTAATCCCAGAAACCCAACCTTTAATCCCAGGGAGTGGGGGCAGAAAGAGAAAGGTATATAAGGCGTGAGGACCAGAAACTAGAGGAGTAAAGCATGTAGTTAAGCATTTGGTTGGTTAAGCGCTCAGGCTTTGGAGCAGCACAGTTCAGCTGAGATTCATGTGGATGAGGACTCAGAACTTCCAGCCTGAGGAAACAGGATCACCTGAGGAACTAGCAAGGTGAGGAAACTGTGGCTTGTTCTGCTTCTCTGATCTTCCAGCGTTCACCCCAATAACTGGCCTCGGGTTTGTTCTTATTAATAAGACCTGTTAAGATTCCTACTACAAAACCTTCTAGACTACCATGACATCTATTCAAATTTCTTTTTCCCGTACTTTTCCCTTGAGTAATCATTTGAGTTCCTTTTGTCCCAGAATTCATACCAGACACATTCAGCTTCTTGTTTGATTTTTTTTTTAAAGAAAGAAAGCTAAAAGCAGGGTGAGGAGAGTGTTACAAGAAAGGAAGTGGGTACAGAGAAATTAAGCAATTTGCTTGTAGAAGAGTCCAAACTAGATAATCTTTGATTATCCAAGGAAAACGTCCTCGGCTTCAGACTGGCAGTATATAATCATATTAGTTGATTTCACATTCTCTGATGAAATCCTTTCTGACCATACTCATTATTACTTTTGCATTGGAAAAAGTGTTTCCCCAAGACTTCCTTTTGCTCTTCCTATAATTTTTTTCAAGATCACATCCAAGTCTGTGGCTTTAGTATTATGTTCCTGGTAGATGATTCACCAGGCCAGTCAGACTTGTTCCCTCAATAAAGAGCTGAGTCAATGCAGTTCATTTAGCCTCCAGGTCCATCCTCATCCAAAGACAACCGCTAGAAATAGCTACTCAAATCCTAGTGTGAGGGTTGAACTAATCTTGCTGCATGCATCTGACACATAGGTGCTCTAAGTAGGGCCTTTTTCTCCTCCAGCTCTCTACTCTCTGCTATTCTGCTCCATGACAGCTCCAGAGACAGTGCTGCATGACAGCCCAGTTGAAAATCTGGACAACCCTTCTACCTCATCACACAGCTTCTGTGAATAGTTTGCCCCCAGCCAAGAACCTCACCCATTCCTATGAACTACTTTGTATACTTTACATCCTCACTCAATACTCTATGTCTTAGGAGAAGTTTATTAAATGTCTGTTATCTTGTGTGTGTGTGTGTGTGTGTGTGAGAGAGAGAGAGAGAGAGAGAGAGAGAGAGAGAGAGAGAGAGAGAGAGAGAGAGAGAGGTGTGTGGTGGTGCACATAGAGAGGTAAGTGGACAAAGTTGTAAAGTTGGTTCTCTCAATCCGCCTTACAGGGGATCCAGGATCTAACTAGCTCACTAGGCTTACACAGGTGACTTTATCATTTAGCCATCTCTCTGTCCCTTAATTGGTTAATTGTCAAACATTTTTAGTAAGATATCTTAATAATGACTCGAAATGCTCAAAATCCTAGGGCCTAAAATCCAGTCATGTCTTCAACAAAATGGGCTGTGCTATCAACTATTGGAGCTGAGTTTTAAGTATAGGGTCTTAACTTTTTAATTTTGTTTAGTTTTGTATGTGTTTGAGTTTCACATAAAAAGAATTTGTATTTTAATTAACCTTAGCTAATTCTAAAGGATTACTACTTATAGTTAAGCATTTGTATGAGATTATAGATTATTATCCTCAATGCAAACCTTAAAATACTAAAACAAAGAAGCCTGACTAAAATGCTAATGGTCACTTTTAAAATAGGAATTTAAAGAAAATATTCTGTCATCTATCCTATACTTGTGAGTCTAAAGTTTCATATCTAATTTATCTTTTATCATAACCAATGAATATTATAACTATCTAGTCTTCAACTATATCAAAGACCCCAGAAGGATATAATATTACCTGAGTAAACAGAAAGTGCATTGCAAGCTACTTCCATAATTTACAAAATACAAATAGACTAGATATTATAACTCATTCTTGCTTGATAACTGTTCTATTATATGTAGTTTTACTATGTTAAAGTTAAAACCTTCCCTTTTGATTAGACAGAAAAGAGGAAGTGCTGAGGGATGTCTTTCTGTATGCTGTGAATATGTGTGGCTCTGATTGGTTGATAAATAAAGCTGCATTGGCCCATGGCAGGGCAGGATAAGGTTAGGTGGTACATTCCAACTGAAGAAGAGATGAAGAAGGGTGGAGTCAAGGAGATGCCAGCCCGCTGCTGAAGGAGCAACAAGATGCCAGCAGACCGGTAAGGCCACAGCCGTGCAGCAACATAGAGATTAATAGAAATGGACTGAGTTAAGTTATAACAGCCAGCTAGCAAGAAGCCTGACTCACAGGCCATATAATTTGCAATTTAAAAAAAATAGGAATTTAAAACTATTAAACTGTCCCTGATGTCTAGGTTACAATACATTTGATAAATTAGTCTTCATTAAAAATGAAAACTTCCTCAGAATATGGTGTCAGGAGCTGGGAAATGGTTCAGTTATCAAAGCTCTGCTGCACATGTGCAAACATGCACTGTGCTTCAGGCATGCAGTTGCAGCTGACACAGAAATCACAACAATCACTGGCAGATGTCTCTTGTTAACATAAGTGTGTTATATATATTAACCATAAACTAGCAAATGAAGTCCAGCACCATAAAGAGAGGATACTATATCATGATCAAGTGAGACTTATTTCACAAATGCAACATAGGTTTATAATTTCAAAATAAATGAGTATAACATACTCAAGGCTATCCTTGGCTATAAATTGAGCTTGAGGCCAACATCTAATATATTTTCATATATTCACATATATCAATAATTTGTGATGTGTTGGTAGACAAAGTGTTTATACCACAGATACAGTACCATTTAGAGGAGAGCATGCTCTCCTCTAAATGAAGATCTCTGCATATTGAAAGAACAGGCTAATGATGGAAATATTCGCAGGAAATATTTTTGAAAAGGGCTTCCTTTCAGAACTTGTAAAAGTCTGCAACTTATGCTAGGCAGTGGTGGCACACACCTTTAATCCCAGCACTGGGGGTGGTGGTGGGGGTGGGACAGAGCCAGGCGGATCTCTGTGAGTTCCAGGCCAGCCTGGTCTACAGAGCAAGATCCAGGATAGGCACCAAGACTACACAGAGGAACCCTGCTGCTGTGGATATCGCTCTGTATAAATAAAATGCTTGTTTGGCCAGTGGTCAGGCAGGAAGTATAGGCGGGACAAGAGAGAAGAGAATTCTGGGAAGTGGAAGGCTGGGGGAGAGACACCGCCAGCTGCCAACATGAGAAGCAACATGTAAAGACACCGGTAAGCCACAAGCCATGTGGCAAAGTATAGACTAACAGAAATGGGTTAATTTAAGATAGAAGAAGAAGTAGATAACAAGAAGCCTGCCATGGCCATACAGTTTGTAAGCAATATAAGTTTCTGTGTATTTACTTGGTTGGTTCTGAGCATCTATGGGCCTGGCGGGTGAGAGAGATTTGTTCTGACTGTGGGCCAGGCAGGAAAACTCTAACTACACCCTGTCTCGAAAAACAAAAACAAAAACAAAAACAAACAAAAAAAAGTTTGCAACTTATAAAGGAACATAAAATACCCTCCTTTTAAAAAAGTAGGAGTTCTATTTATTCAAACTAAAAAGCTGCACTACAAAGAATAAACAAAACTGAAATATAGTCTCCAGAATAGAAGGAAACATCTGCCAGCTATTCACCCAGTAAGGGATCCATATCCAAAATTTATAAAGAACTCAATGACAAAAATACTGAAACAAAAAATAGCAACAAATACCTCAGTTAAATGATCTGAATAGACATGTCTCAAAAGAAGACAAATGATGGGGTATATGAAAAAATGTTCACTATCACATCCTCAGGAATATCCACATCAAATCCAAAGGAGACGGCACCGTGCTCCAGTTCCAGTGGTTCTGTTAGTCTTTCACTGTTGTAGCAAAATGCTTGAGATACTCAGAAGAGAAAGGCTTTATTCTGGCTCCATTTTAGAGATCTCATGTGTAGACTCCAGTCCGTGGCTCCTTGGGTCTGAGCTGAGGTAGAATGCCATGGCAGCAGAAGCATGTGGCAGACACTGACCATGTCACCACAGCCAGCAAGCAGAAAGGGGACCGGGACAAGGTACGGTCTCCAAGACATGCTCTAGAGACCCAGCCCCACCAAGTTCCCACCAGCTGCCCTTGATCCAGTGACTGGATTAAACAGTGCTCCAACCCCTGGCCACCTACCTTATCTCTAATTGCTTCCCTGAAGCTCCACCTCCAGATGTTGCTGCGTGGGGAACCAAGCCCACTCACTGCACATGAGGCTTCAGGGGACATTTCAGCTCTACACTGTAACAGGCTTTTGTAAAAATGTTCAAAAATAAATGCTAGCAAGGATGTGGAGAAAGGAGCCCTGGCATGTGTTGTTTTCAAACTAGAGATAGAACAATCCCAAGGTGTCCACCAATGAATGGGAGAAGCAAGTTTATATATATATGTGTGTGTGTGTGTACATATACATATATATGTACCCATATACACACACATATATATTTATACATACACACACATATATATACACACACACATATATATACACAAACATATATATACACACATATGTATATGTACCCCCCACATATATGTACACATATACATACACATACATGTATATACGTATATATGTACACCCCATATAATATATGTACACACACATATATGAACACATACACATTAAAGTACTAGTCACAAGAAAGAAAGAAAGTCTGTCCTTGCTGCTTCCTGCATGGAACTGAGGGTGTCCTGTAGAAACAAAACAAACCACAGAGACCAGTGCTTTCCTGGCTCCCTTATGTGCAGTGCTGGCTGCACAGAGCAGGGAGAACAGTGCTTTCAAAGTTGGGAGGGAAGGAGAGGAAAATGGGGCGGATGGGAACAAAGGCAAAGCCTGCCGGGACAGGAACAGCCCGTCACGTTCTGTGTAGCCTGGACATGATGGTTGATGACAACTGATTATATTATTCAAAGGAGATTCTGAATGTTTCCAACACAAAGGATCCTCTGGTGTCGTGGGACCTGCCTGTGTCTGCTGCCGGTTTGGATTTGGTTTCACCTGCTGCAGCCTCTTACCATGGAGGAGCCATAGGTGAAGCCAGGGTGGACTCCATGGAGAAGTCCTGGCTGGTGGCAGCGGGAGGCTGTCTCTTAGAAGAGGAACCCGCTGCCGCTGAGGTAGGTTTCCCAGGAGCAGCATATGGGGGACAGGAGTCCCCTCAGTACTCAGATTACCCAGCACTACACACATGCCTTCACAGTTCCTGAAGCCACACTACCCCAGCCTCACTTCCCCTGACAGCCTCAGCCTGTCTGGAGGAAGCACAAGGAAGACGGAGGTTCCACTGCTCAGGACTCACAGGGCCCCATTTGTGACCGCGTCCCTTCCCTCCCGCTTCCTCTCCATGGGCCATGGCTGTGGCTTGATGGGCAGGTGGACTCGAGGCCTTAAGGGAGTGGAGACCCAGAGGAGGGAAGAAAGGGAGGAGGGTGGGAGGAATCAGTCAATGAGGTGAGGATTTGCCAAGAACCCTGACCTGATCAGTGGACACTGTGGACACTGTAGCATCCCAGAGTGCTCCTACAGAAATATGGACAGTTAACTGTGTCAATTAAAGTATCTTAAATATTGGCGGGGTGTTGGTGGCACATGTCTTTAACCCCAGCACTCAGGAGGCAGAGACAGGTGGATCTCTGTGAGTTCGAGGCCAGACTGGTCTCCAGAACAGGCTCCAGGACAGGCTCCAAAGTTACACAGAGAAACCCTGCCTCAACAACCCCCCCAAATATATATCTATGTAGTTATATCTTATGTATATTTAAGGTACATATTTTAAATATGTCAAAAATCTTAACAAATCAGAAGTTTCTTCTAGATTAAACAGATGTGGACTTTTAAAAGCAGACATCAGCAGGCACATTAGCAGAAACATAGAATGCCCCTAAGGACATCTAGCTACATATTAATGTAGTTGGGATGACATCATCTCTGTGAGCGAGATTTCTTCTGACCTTTCTCAGAGGTGGGCTGAGTACAAAGGTTGGCCCCTTGTTCTCTTTGGTTTAAACCCTCAGGATGCTGTGGATTGACTCAGCATCACTTGGGAAGGACTGCTTTGGGTTGACTGGTTCCCTCAGTTCCCTCAGGACAAAAGCTTACTGGTTCTATCACAGCACTAACAATTGGTGAGCACTACAAAGAGACCCATTTGCCCAATTATTCCCCACAATACCCAAAGAAACACTTGTCTGAACTTATCCTCATTTTTTCCTCCTCTGAAATGACTCTTTTCATCCTATAAAATATGTACTTGGAAATTTTGGGTTCTATTTTAAAATGGTATTCCCCCCACCAATACTTAAATAACTCTACTGATGGGTTAAAATACATGGTCCATTAAAAATTTTGACTCACAAATGAGGTCTCTATAATTTAGTAGCCTGATATGGACTCATCTCTCATCTGGTTTGTATTAAAAAAAAAAAAACTGTTTAAAAAAGTATAGATTTGTCCATTCCACAGCCCAGCCCTCATCAACTGTGTGTTAAATAATAGAAAGAGCTCAGCTCCATGGTTAGTCTCCCTCCCCAGGATTCCTGCCATCTCCCCATCCCTGTGCTTTCTGTAAAACATTAACAAAATCCAAGAGACTTAAAGCAACAGAAATATCCTCCCTCCTTTCAAGAGGGGGAAGTCATCAATCTGTATCATGGAGCCCAAACAGAGGTGTGGGCAGGGCCACAGCCCGGTGGAAACTCGGGGAAAATGATTTGCTCTGATGGCTCCTTTGCTCTTACAGCTTCTCTTGGCTGCCTGCATTCTATGGCTTGTGGCTGCATCACTCAAATCTTTTTTAATGTCTGTGTTCCTAGCTCCTTTCCTCGGTCTGACTGGGTTTTCCTGTCCCTGTCTCTTGTAAGGACAAATGAGCACATTGATGGCCCACCTACATAACCAAGTATGATCTTAGGTCTTAACTCAGGTCTACAGAGACCCTTTGCACAAATAAGGTAGCCTTTGCGGTTTGAGGGCTTGATGTCTTTGGCATTTTTAGCCTATCACACCTCTCAGTACCTCAGAACCTAGAAAGGCCAGATCTTCAGAGTCTAAGGTTTAAATCTGTTCTTCCAGGTTCCCCTGAATCATCTCAGAATCCTTAATGGAATTTTCACTCATGTATTTCCTTTGAAACCTGAGGTGCATCCTCATTCAGGCCCAAACTCCTAAGGAAATGCCATTGGATTTACACTAAATAACAGGCTAGGAAGTCAGTCTTAAAAACTTAATCTCTCTTTTAATCTCCTTGTAGTGGGTAGCCATTCCAGCCTTGGCCTGGAAGTTCCAACCCCCATTGAGGATTCGGTAATGGTCATGCCTACAAGGTGGGGCTGGGAGAGGATGCTGAAGACTCAGGATTGAGAGGAGAGGTCTCTCTTGGTTCCAGGACCCTGGACACTGGAGGTAGACTGAGCAGAGTTCTCCAGAGAACACTGCCAGACTGCGCCATACCTTTCCCAGACCCTGCAACCCTTCATTTGTAAGCTACCCCACAATATAAACCTCCCTTTTAACTACGTGGAGTGGCCTTAATAATTTCACCAATATCTCCTCTGAATGTGTGAAATGAAAGAAATGTGGTCTATACACATGGTTGATGAATAAATTAACAATGATACCCAGTAGATGGCTGATGGGAAGCATATGTTCAGTGTTCTCTGTCTTACATAGAAGGACGAGACTCTCCTTTTCATTTGGTGATAAACTAGAAATTAGTTTCAAAGGCCCATAGAAGAAAATGTCCCAAGCTGCTCTCCATAGCCTTCATTACAGGAAGACTGAGCAATGATTCCCAATTGCCTTTCAGGCTCCAGGAGAGTTTCGTGGCAGGATGCTCACACTGAGCCAGCAGCTTCCATATGCTGGAAAGTCACACAAAGGACTGCTTCACCCCTACAAGAAGCGGGAGCAAGCTGTGCCAAGAATGGCTATCCTGGGCAACTCAATGTCACTTAACTTGGACTTTGCAGGCCCATGTTATGATTAAGTGACTGATATTTTATTCCCCTACTGTGTTATGGCAGACAATTGTCTTTGCAGCTGAGAGCACAATGGCTTTTGTACTGAATGTATTTTCCATTATGAGCTGGCCATGAGCCTACGGGACAATAGGTGCAAGGTTGTGACTTAAAAGTGATTTGGTTATGTAGTGAATGGAGGCAGTCCTGAGCAAGTATGTAAGGAGTGGATGAAATTCTGAGTGGATGTGTGTTCTTGACATAAGCTTAGCCATGCCGAGGACACCAATGTGTCAAACCCACAGAAGTGACAAAACCTTCCTCAGGTGAAGATCAGAGGGTTGGCAAAACTTTCCTCCGGTTCAGTGAATGTTGACAGTGTATGTAGTAACTACCAGCCACACTTTTCCCCTGGGATGGAAATGGCTGTAGCCTGACTCTGGATCCTTCCAGAGAATTATAGGGATTAGTTAAACCCACCTCCTTGTTAGGCTGTATACCATAAGCCCACCTCCTCACTCAGATGTACCATCATATGCCTTCTCAGTTCAGGCATTCAAAATAAGCACACTGAGGTTTGGGCTGCAGTCAGTGCCCTCCAGCAGAGCAAGTGCAGCCCACCTGATCCCAGCCTTTCTGGAAGTGTGCCTTTGTGCCTGCCTTTCCCTTCCTTCAATTCCTCTTTGCCCCACTCGGGGTTCGAGATCCAAGCCATGCTGGGCACAGTGTGTTTCAGCGTGACGTTGACACAGGTGGACTTGTGATGGTCATGATTGTCAGTTTGTCAGGATTGAGAGCCACTGTGGGAATAAAATTCCTGGCACATCTGTGTGAAAATGTCTAGACTGGGCTAGTGGAAGTTGGAAGAGCCACCCTAAATGCAGGTGGCATCGTTCTGTGGGCTAATGTCCCAGACTGAATAAAAAAGAAAACTTGAGCTGAGCACACCCTTCATCTCTCCCTGCTTCTGATTGGATGCAGTGTGACTGGCTGCCTCAAAGGCCTACGCCATGATGGGTTGTCCTACACCATGATGGCTTGTCCTACACCATGATGGGTTTTCCTACACCATGATGGGTTGTCCTACACCGTGATGGCTTGTTCTAAACCATGATTGGTTGTCCTACACCATGATGGGTTGTCCTACACCATGATGGCTTGCCCTACACCATGATGGGTTGTTCTACACAATGATTAGTTGTTCTACACCATGATTGGTTGTCCTACACCATGATTGGTTGTTTTACACCATGATTGGTTGTCCTACACCATGATGGCTTGCCCTACGCCATGAAGGCTTGTCCTACACCATGATGGCTTGTCCTCCAGCATGAAGGCTTGTCCTACACCATGATGGCTTGTCCTATACCATGATGGCTTGCCCTACACCATGATGGGTTGCCCTACACCGTGATGGCTTGTCCTACAGCTTGATGGCTTGTCCTACAGCTTGATGGCTTGTCCTACACCATGATGGCTTATTCTATACCATAATGGGTTGTCCTACACCATGATGGTTTGTACCCTAGAACTGTGAGCCAGAACCAACTCTTCTTTCCTGAAGTTGATTAATCCGATATTTTGCCACATAACACATACCATGACTAATAGGTACGGTCTCCTCATTTAGCTCAGATTCTGCAGCATCTGGGTCTCTGATTTCCAGGACTGGTCCATGGAGATGAAAACAATTGTAACAGACTTTATGCAAAGGAAGCTCTTTCTTTTCTTTAGTATGCAAATTTCAAATAGTACGGACCCAGCCTGCTTCTGCAACATGACTGAGTCCTCTCTCCTCTAACAATCTTTGAACAAAACTAATGGCAGGAAACAACAGAGCAGGTGCTTCTCAGGTGCACATGAAATTCTGAAGGCCAGCGCCATTTGGTCACAAATACTCAGAATTGTTACCACTAAAAGGGACAAATGCATGAGAATGACCCCTATAGGCTCATATGTTTGAATGTTTGGTCACTCTTTGGAAAGGATCAGGATATATGGCCTTATTTTGAAAACTTTGAGGTTTAAAAGCCCACCACAGGCCCAGTCTCATTTGCTTGCTCTCTCTGCCTGCAACTCTCTCTCCCTTTCTTTCTCTCTCTCTCTCTCTCCCTCTATCCCCCTGTTATGATTACTACATAAGACCATAACCAACTTTTTATGTGGGTGCTGGGGACCTGAACTCAGATCTTTATGCTTGTACAGAAGGTGCTTCACCCACTGAGCCATCTCCTAGCTTTGGTATGGGTTTTCTTAGCCATCTTTGACTCTATATGCTTCTACACCAGTGAGACAATCCAATTTCAGAGGTTGGTTTGTGAGTCACCCTCAGCTCCCATGGGTGGTGTGAATGAGAATTCCCCCATACGCTCATATGTTAGAATACTTGCTCCAGCTGGTGGAACTGTTTGGGGAGGATTAGGTGTGGCCTTGTTGGAGGGGGTGTGTCACTAGGAGTGGACTTTGAGATTTACAACGCCCATGGCATTTCCAGTGTCTCTCTGCCTCATGCTTATGTCTCAAGATCTGAGTTCTCAGCTTTGCTCCAGTACCTGGCTGCTGCCATGCTCCCACTACAGTGGACACGGACTCACCCTCTGAAACTGTTAGCCCCAATAAACTCTTACAGAGCTTTATCACAGCATTAGAAAAGTAGCTAAGACATTCCCCCTGGGCCTCTCAGGATCAGGGAGCTTCTATGATCCTGGATGGAAGAGCCAAACATCTCCTTCCCACGCACCTCAGTTACTGTTGCCCCTTTGTGTTCTGTGCATTGTAAGCATTTTATTTCTCTTTTCCTTTATTCTTTCTGTTCCACCTACAGTAAAATCTCCCTGCTAGCACATTTGAACCAGCTGTCTCCAAACAAGACTGCTGATTAACCTTGAACAAACTTCCTCCTATTTTCAAAGTCCTCATCATCACCAAGGAAGCACAGAGAATGTTTTCCCTGACTCAGACCAAAGGGAAATTCAACTCTGTGTCCCTGTTCATGACCATTAAACCACTGCCTTCACCTTTTCCACTCCTAATAGAGACAAGGTGAGACTGAAAACATTATGTAATTGAGCTGTGTGTGTGTGTGTGTGTGTGTGTGTGTGTGTGTGTGTGTCAGCTAGTACATGTTTGCCTAGCATGGCCCAGGCCTTAGGTTCCATCTCCAGTGCTACACACACTGAGCAGAGCAGCATATGCCAATGATCTCAGCACTTGGCAGATAGAGGCAGGAGGATCAGAAGTTCAAGGTTACCCTCAATGAGACAGAGTGTTCAAGGCTACCCAGCCTCAAAAAAATTATGTGTGTATGTATTTTTATATCACATACACACACATCTGAGATAAAATACAAACACAACTTTAAAAGAGTTTAGTCTGACTCAACAGTTTGAGGGTAAACTCAGTTTTGGTGAGGAAGCTGTTTACATTGCAGCCATGGTCAGGAAGCAGGTTTTGACGAATGCTGGTTCCCAATTTGCTTTCTCCTCTTTCTTCAGGTTGGAATGCAGTCCATGCACTGGTATTGCCCACAGTTCTGGTGAGTCATCCTACCTCAGTCTAACCTACATAATTCCACACAGACATCTTCAGAGGCTTATCTCTTCAGTGTAGAACTGAGAATGGATACCAGCAGCTACCGTGCCTAACACAGTCTAAAGACTCCTGTCTGCCTTTGTTAATCTTCTTTATTTAGCATTCTTTTCCTCATTCCCACCCTGTTATGTTTGAATTCATCAAATGATTAATCGTGCGATTCAAGCCAACACAGTTATTGGGCTTCTTTTATGTGTGTAGACCTGTGTTGAATGCTCTATTTTATGTGTGGTGTAGACCTGTATTGAATGCTCTATTTTATGTATGTAGACCTGTGTTGAATACTCTTTTATGTGTGTAGACCTGTGTTGAATGCTCTTTTATGTGTGTAGACCTGTATTGAATGCTCTATTTTATGTGTGTAGACCTGTGTTGAATGCTCTATTTTATGTGTGTAGACCTGTGTTGAATGCTCTATTTTATGTGTATTGACCTGTGTTGAATGCTCTATTTTATGTGTGTAGACCTGTGTTGAATGCTCTATTTTATGTGTGTAGACCTGTGTTGAATACTCTTTTATGTGTGTAGACCTGTGTTGAATACTCTATTTTTCTCCCAATTTCTACTTAAGAAATGTCATCAAAGCACCTCATTCACATGCATCCAGGTAGAAAAGTGCCTTTTGCCTATGGTGTCCCAAAGGCTACTTTTACAAATTCTCTTTTTAATGAAAAGGACAGATGGAATCATTTAGACCAGAAGCAAATGATTGAAAGACTGAACTCTCTCTATCTCTCTCTCTCTCTCTCTCTCTCTCTCTCTCTCTATCTATCTATCTATCTCAACTAATTAATCATAAAATATCCAGTAGTCAGTATTGATATATTCAGAAAAAAAGTGTCATCATCAAGGGACATCTCTGCTCTTTAAACAGAGACCCAAGCAACAAACAGCTGTAGCTCCAGCTCCTTTGAAGGCTGAAGCAGAGCTATCACAGAGCCTGAGCCATCAGCAAGACCCTGTGTCAAAATAAGAACTAAAACTTAAGAGGGCCGAGGCGTAAGAGGCAGAGCACATGTTTGTGTGGGGCCCTGTGCTTGGTTTCCAGCGCTGCAGAGCCAGTGTGGTCATTATTGTTACCTTGGCTGAAGAGAGACCCAATCTCAAAGAAGCCAGGGCTGGGCTGTTGTAGGCCCAGTGATGGATTGCTAATCCTGCATGCACCAGGCTCTGGGTTTGAATCCTAGCACCACTTCACTAACTAGTTAAATAAGAGAAAACTTTAAGGAACAAAGGATAACATTTAAACGTGTTTCTATTAATAGATAATTTCTTTTAGCAACTAGGAAAACTCTGTGTTAATGAGTTACACTATCATATCTCCATTTTTACTCGGAGGAACTATAAATATTTCTTCAATAGGAAGATCTTGGAACATTACATGATGAATCAAATCATCTTTCAGCTGAGCTTAGAGTGATTTTTATTAAATAGGGCTGGGGGCCAAACAGAGAATAGTTGAATTTCATACCATACACATGGACTCAAATAAGAGATTACTAGACCATCAGCTGGGGGAATCTACCCATTTATTCAGTCACTCTTTCCTATTTCAAAAGCCCCGTATGTGTGCATTGGGCTGAGTTCTGTTAGCACTAGCTATTAACAGAAGCCATTACATTACAGGAAAGGGTATATTTTGAAGGATTTAACACTTAATCTTAATCTTTCTTGACTATGGAACAGAAACAGTAAAACAAAAACTATTGTTCCCATTAAAAAATAAATTACATTTTATTGGTATAGTTTTTTCTAGGAAGCAACTTACTACTATCATTTTAATATGATAAAATTTAATATAAAAATCTTATTAAAATAGTATTTCTTTACTGTTTGCAGGGGAGATTCTTTATACAATTTTAGGGAATGTTTTTTTTTAATTGTTCTTGCCTTTTCTTAATGATCCAGAAATTTAACAGGGTTATAAGATATTTAATAAATTTATTCAGATCTTGAAACAGTCAAGAAATGGAAACTATCCCTTTGTAAAGCCTAGGAATGTTAGTCGCTGATGTTTTTATGGTTTAGATTGCTTTATGACTCTCTCTGAATAAAAAGTAGAAAATTTTCAAAAATGCACGTTGTCCACAGAATTTCTGAGCAGTCTGGGACTTCAAGGTAATTCGTTTTTTTTAGTTCAAAGTCCTGGAGTTCAAAGAGGAGGACAACACGAAGACATTTCAGGATATTCATTGTCTCCAGAACCACTGGCGTTTCAACACTCTCTATTAAAAATCTCATATTAAAAATAAGCATGATCATCTCAGCACTTGAGAGGCAAGAGGATTTCAAGTTCAGCCTGGGTTACACAAGGTCTGAGCAAACAGAGACTCCCCTGGACTCCACCCATACTTGCTGCCTCTCTTCTCCCTGAGAGCTGGCCTCCTGCTGCATTCCCGCCCCCTCTGCCCCCCCCCCCCCCCCCCCGTCTTTCACCTCACCTATCCTCCCCCCCTTCACCTCACCTACCAGCGCAGCTCTGACGTCCCCAGCTCTGACGTCCCTAGACCCTTTCCAGTGCTCGCTTTCACCAGCATGTCCCTTTTGAAACCCTCTGCTCCTGCCTCCTTGCTCCCTGACTTCCCCCACCCGCAAGGTCTGTATGAGGTTATCATGTTACACAGTCTCGAATTCAAGTCCTAGGTCTCCCAAGCTTCTCATTTTCTGACCTTTACTGTGGTAGTCTGATCAATTTCTATATCAACCGCCACTTACATTTCCTTTTCTGACCGAGCATTCCTCTGGGCTTCAGATCTGCATATCCATTCACACTGGCCATTGCTGCTGGATCTCAAGATCTCCTCAAACTTAACTTGGAATTGTGGCCATCACTCCTTCATGCCAGTTATTGATGTCTGGGGAATGGCACTGTAATCACACAGCTGCACAACCCACAGATGTGGGCATTGGTTTTGAAACCCCCTTTCCACTAACCCTGTTCCCTCAGGACACTGCCCCCTCTCCAATGCCGCTCAGATCCACCCATCTCTGAGTCTGCCCTAACCGCCTTTTTCTGCTTGCACGGTAGCCGTCTCACATTCCTGACTTCACACATTCCTCTTCCCACCGCAGCAGCCAGAATCTTTTTTTTTCCCTATATTAATGCCAGTTTGATTAAGCCGTTTGGCTGTTTAAAACTCTGCAATCACTTCTTGGCATTTCTTGCAGTAGCGATCTTATGCTTCAACGGCCTCTCCTACTCCATCTCCCTCCCCAGGAGCCCGCTCCATCTCTCATCTGGTCTGCTAAGTTATTTTCGGCTGCATAAGGTGCTCTCTTCCCCTCAGCCCCAGCTGCCCAGCTTGCCTGAAAGCTGCTTTCTCTGCCTTCCTGAGGTTGCCTAGGTAACTCCTAATCAATTGACTAGATGTAAGGTCACTTTCTCACACAAGCCTTCTCTGGCCCTTGAGAATGAATCACATCCCCAGTTCTACACTTTCTCCCGATGGAAATTGCCATCCTCAGCTGGGTATGGCAGTATGAACCTTCAATTCCAGGACTCCAGAGGCTGAAGCTGAAGGATCCCCAGTTCAAGGATAGACTAACATTGTCTCAAAATCACCAAGGGCTGGGGATATAGCTGAGTGGTAGGGTGTTTGCCCACTACGTCCAGGGTCCTGGATTCAACCGACAGCATCTCAAAAGGTCGCCACTATCTAAACAGCATAATGGTGGGAAAATGTTGGTCTTCTGTTCAGATTGGTCACTGAGGGCAGGGACTTTACCATTGGCCCTCAAAGCTCAGTGCAGAGGCTCATATATGGCGAAGACTCGGAAATATGAACCAGGTGTGGTGGTACGCATTGTAGTTTCTGCACCCATGGGCAGAAAGATTGCCTGTTTGAGACTAGCCTAGGCTACATAGTGGGATCCTGTCTCAAAAAAGAAAGAAAAAAGAGAGAGAAAGGAAATGAAAGAAAAAAGAGAGACATCTGCTGATTGAACAAAAAATGAACAAATGAATGTCACAAATTTGTTCATAGTCAAGGCAGCAAGTTGAAACAACAACCAATTTTTTGTTTGTTTGAGACAGGGTCTCATATATTCAAGGCTGTCTCAAATTCAAAATGTAGTCTAGGCTGTCCTTAACTGGCTGATCATCCTATCTCTAGCTTCCAAGTACTGAGATTACAGGCATGCACCACCTTGACAACCACAGCCAATTATTGTAATTTATAGTTCGGATCACTAGACTTCTGAACAATGAGCTTGTCCTCAATTTCATTCTGAGTCATTGGAACCACAGAAAATTCATAAGCCGTCGAGTCCAATTTCTCGGCCGTACCATTTCCTTCAGAGGACACTTATTTAGCAAGGGGGATGCTGGAGGAATAGTCATTTTTCATTTTTCTGTGAAGTATATGCTCTCTGGTTGCTTCATCTTGTATGGGCTATTATAGCAAACCATGCCACTATTTCTAAGAAGAAGAAACCATGTGTAGGTCAAAAAGAGCAATTTTGTCTTTTGCGATAGAGTTTCTTGTAAAAAAAAAAATGCTGTTAATTTGAAAACTGATATCTCTCAAAGCTCATCTTATTAGATGAGATAATCATCATCATGTTCCCAGCCTAACCTTGAGAAGAGAGAGGGCCACTTTGCTGTGTGCGAGTGGCCCATGTGTTTTATAAAATTCATGTGATATGGCCAGTGGTTCATGAAGCGTACTTAAAAGACAAATGAGTTCCCCGCGAAGATGCTGGAGAGCTGCTGCTCAAGGGTCTTTGTGCCATGGATGAAAACGGATTCATTATTTTTAAACTGCCTCTGCTCACGTCAGAGGCTCCCTCTCGCAGCCCGTCCACTGGTTATAAGAACCCGGGAACTGCTGGTCAATTGTAGGCAGGGCCAGGCGAAGCCAAACTCCTCCTGGTAAGCTTTACTGCCTCTGGGTTCCCGCTTCTATGTCGTGGGATGGAAAAGACTCTCTGCTTATGCTGTTGTGGGTGTCTGTCCGTCTGCCATGTGTATGTTGGGGACATTTCTCAGTTTAGGGTACTTCAAGTATTCTT
Organism: Onychomys torridus; assembly: GCF_903995425.1. Lineage (NCBI taxonomy): Eukaryota > Metazoa > Chordata > Mammalia > Rodentia > Cricetidae > Onychomys > Onychomys torridus. The sequence goes on from NW_023412869.1 coordinate 22,917, forward strand.
TTTTGTTGGTATTTTAAATTCTCCTTCTCCTTCTCCTCCTCCTCCTCCTCATTTTCTCTTCTCCTCTCTCTGTATCTGTCCTTCTCTCTCTGTTTTTGTAGTACCAGGGTTTGAACCCAGGACTTTGTGAATGTTAAACAATCACTCTACCATAGAGGTATATCCCCCGCCAAAGTACTTTCTATTTCTTTACCATTTCGTTTCTGCTTAAAAGAAAATATGCTGCCTTAAGACACAAGATTTTTAGACTTAAGATTTAAAAAATCTTTTAAGTGTATGTATGTATATATATATATATTTAAATGGCATACCTAGACTTTCAAGGTACAGTCAAGTTGCTTTGCTCATCACAGTATAGTTCTTCCATCATTGTGAAGTGTTTTAAGCTAGTCTACTAAATTTCAACCTAAAAAAAACTGATTATAAAATGTAGGTAAACCATAATGCTATTTCTTCTCCTTCATCTGCCTGGGTCCCTGTTTCTTTCTCTTCTCTCTGAGTGTCTTGGTGACCATAATTCCCCTTTTATACAGCACCATGTCAAAAGTATCCCTCCTGCTGCTGTGGGCTGCCCTGCTACTGACCAGCTGTGTACATGGAGCCATGCTGAGAAATAAAGACACATGGAAGCCACTGAGCAACCCCAGGAATAGAGAACTGGTAAGAACACACCTGGGGGGCACTGGCTCAGCGATGCAGCTGGCACCCTCAAGAATTACATGGAGGCGGCCAAGAGTTGAGAAGATTCTCATCAGGACAGGACTCTATTTTGCTCTCCTAGTAGCTGGCATGCTAATATTTCTCTAGCTAATTCACATTTATTTCTATATGGAGATCAAGCTGATATTAGAAATGAGTTTATACATACACAGCATGTCGAATTTGTAAGTGATCTTCTATGTACGCTGACATTACAGCATTGATTTCTAATACACATACAATAGGAAAAGAGTATTAGGACTTAGCTTGGTGTTAGAAAGTTTGTCTAGCATGCACAAGGACTGGGGTTTGGGTCCCAGAACAGCAGAAAAAGGGTGAGAGGGAGAGGAGGAGATGGAGAGAGGAGGAAAGGGAAAGCAGGAGAGAATCCCTTTTTTGTAAGGCCTATATTGAATTGATGATAAAACGGATTATCCCACAACAGTGTTTGCAAAACTTATTTGCAGAGACTGGAAGTGGAACCCTGCGTGGTTGTCAGTTTCCAGCATACAGATATTTAGAAAACAGAATTCAAGAGATCAGTAAAATACACTTTTAAAAGTATACCCAGATCACATGACCATTTCAAATGTGGTTTTTCTAAAGAAAGTGACATGAGCTACAACCATGTAGGCTTCGCACTCTGCACAGCTTCTAGCTGTGAATTTGCTAGAGGCTGTCTGGAAACAGAGACAATGGTCCAGGACAGTAACTGGAGTCCCCTCAGGCAGTGAGGAAATGAAGCTGACTGCTTGGTGGAATTTGGTTTCATCTCTGACCTTGCTGGTCGGAGATGGTTCACTATGAATCTCTGCCTGAAGTGTGACCTTAATACTTTATACCTTCCCTGGGTTTGCCACCAAGATGCTGACTTGCCCTCTGAGAACTGAAATGTCAGAAAGTGGGCAGGCTTAGAAAGAAACAGGAGAAGCTTAAAACCATTCTAGATGATCAGATTCCTCTCTTCTCTGGTTAGCGTTTAAGTCAATTCAGGGAGAAGGCAGGGAAGCAAACATGGGGCTTGGGGCATTTGGATGTTTCTTTTGTAAGTCATTGAGCGTTTTGTTTCTTTAGTTTTTCAGAAGCCTCCAGGCCTATTTTAAAGGCAGAGGACTTGATCTTGGGAACCTTCCGAATACCTTCTTCATGAATGAGGATCCCAGCCCTCTCTCTTTCCAGGCGGAACATATTGCTTCTGCATTTGCAGACTATGAAGAGCAGAAAAACTCCCTCCCTAAGTCCTACAAGGGCTGAAAGCCACAGAGCCCAGGTAATGCTGCCCCCTTTGGTCCCAGGGTCTGTCGAAGCACACAGCCATGCCCGGAGAGATTTTGAAAAGATTTCTTAGAATTCAGTCCTCAGTTTTGATTATACTCATCACTATTAAATATTTAGATTTGGCTCAGGCATAGTCCTGGTTTTTAAAATAAATGATAGTGATGATGTTGAACCACAGCTTTCTAGAGAGAAGTACATTAAAATCATAGAATTGTCACTCTTAGGGAGGATTTTTAAATTAATGAAACAGCACTTAGTCTTACTTAGGCATTTTTTTCAGAACCTGGTCATAAAGGTAAGTTATATGGAAAATTATATTAATTATTTGCAATAAATGGGAAGGTTAGAAGAGTAGTTCTTTTGGGGGAAAAGTGTGCATATCTTTGATCCTGGACTTCCTCACCTAGAAAAACAAATTACAATATTAGCGAAGTTGGTATTTTTCTTATAGGAAAACATTTAAAATGTATTTATAGTTAAGATTTGAATTTAATTTTTTGCATTCTTATCAAACAAATAGGTATGGTTTTAGAAGCAGCAGGTATGCTATATTCAAAACATTATTATTCTAGCTTGTTTAGCTGGCCAGTAAAGGCAATGGGATCATAATTAAAATCTTTCCCCATTTTTCCAAAAGTGCATGGATTTCTTGTGAGTTAGCAACCACTGTTCTTTATGCATCTGTGAAAGGCTTTCTCTTAAAAGTAACAGGAAATTATTGTTATTCTAAAAAGATAGGATTTAGCTTGTGGAATATGCATTTGAATGCCGCCCTAAAGTGAGAAAATAACGTAGGGCAAACGGAGAGGTGGAGAGCCTTCCCTTGAATGTGTTTTTCCTGCAGAGGCTCTAGGGCCTAAGACAGAGAACAGTTACTCCTGTTGTAATGCCTGCTCAGTGTGAAGCCTCTTCTTCACTACTCATCCCTAGCTCTTAGGAAACCTCAGGGACAAGACAAAAATTCCTGTACGTGGAGGAGGAAGTACCTAGGGACTGGAGACTACGCACACCGGAAGTACTCGCAGCTTCCGGTGCGGGGTATCTCTGAATTATGAGCTATCATCCAGCTACTTCTGGGATTGATTTGGGGTCTTTATGTTACCCAATGCTCCTTATTGTCT
>NW_023412870.1:300000-478399 GCF_903995425.1 Onychomys torridus
AATCCTGCCTCTGCTACCCAGTGCAATGAAGACAGTCCCACAACTCCTACCAGTGTGGCCTTTAACTGGTCAGTGAAAAGGAAAAATAGGACAGTTAATGAGTGATCTCCAAACTCTCTGGCTTTTAGTGGGGACTTATCAATGAAGAGGGACCTGTGTGAGAGTTGAGTTCATTGGCCAGCTTTGAAGTTGGTAGAGTCACAGTGCAGAAAGGGAGAGGCAGGATCGTGGTTGAGAGGTTTCCTAGTTGAGATTAGCAAAGTGGAATTAGGTAATCAATTTCAGATGCTCCTTAAATATCCTGATAGGCCATTTCTTGGGGTTCACTGACCAGGGCAATCAAGGTTTGGGGTACAGGATTGAACTTATCTTGAAACCAAGTTGCTATAGTTACAATAGTTGAACCAAAATAGATCTGGGTAAAATGTTGTGGCCCTGCCTAACAGGACTGTTATTTTTTGGTTTTAGATATGCACTATAAGATAAAAGTTTTGAGAGATCTTTGTTGTGCTGTAATATTAATTCCTAGTCTCTGTAGCCCATGAATATAAAGCCTGCTTCAACTTTTCAAAATACTTTTTGAAATTATAACTATATCATATTCACATTCTATTTCCTGTCTCCAAGCCTTACCATGTGGGCCACACCTGCCCACACAGGCCAATATGGCTATTCCCCAGATGCATGTAGATCATGTGGTTGCATTTCATAATTTATGCAACCATGATTCCCATGTTCCCCCCTTCACATACATGTCTTTCCTCAGGCCTGTGCACATCTGTCCCTCTCCTTATCTTTTTTTTTTTTTTTGAGCTGAGGACTGAACCCAGGGCCTTGCACTTGCTAGGCAAGCACTCTACCACTGAGCTAAATCCCCAATGAGATAAGGTTTTTTTTGGTGGGGGGGAGTTTCGAGACAGGGTTTCTCTGTGTAGCTTTGTGCCTTTCCTGGAACTCATTTGGTAGCTTAGGCTGGCCTCAAACTCACAGAGATCCGCCTGCCTCTGCCTCCCAAGTGCTGGGATTGAAGGTGTGCACCACCACCACCTGGCCAATTATTCTTATATTTAGCTCCTCTCTATCCCTTCTCTTGCTGAGTTCTCTCTCTACATGGTTTAGTTCTGTTCTCACACTCAGCTTCTCCCTGTCCCTTTTTGTACTGTCCTCTCATAGCCTTAACTAAGCTCTTCTGCTACCAATCTCATCTTCCACTTCAGTTTCTCCACCTATGCTCATTTCTTCCTTTCCTACTCTTCTGACCTTACTCAATCCCTACCATCTACAAAAATTCTGCCTTGTTCTTTCTTCTCTGGCCATGTGACTGATTTGAGCTAATAATTCTACCTCAATCCTCCTTCACCTGGTATGCAAAAAAAATCTTTTTGTTCTGAATCAAAGTTTTAGAATGAGGGGAGGAAGGTTCAGTGCTTCATTTTCACAAGGAACAAAGCAATGCATTTTCACATCCTAGGAGACAGGCATTGTCTCTGTAAGGGTGTTACAAAGTTCAGATCAGCAGTAGGTCTGAGAAGCTTATACTGTTTGCCCTTATGGCCCAGGACTATGAGCAAACAAAAAAATTGATAGCAGAAAACAGCAGTTTTACTAAATGCTAAATAACATCAAATATTCCTTGGATGATTTTTTGATTCTTCTAGTTATAAATTTATCATATACAGGTGATTCTCTATTTCATATTCTTGTGGCCTGCACCAACAACCCTAAATGTCATCATAGAACCTTCATCCAGTAACTGATGGAAGCAGATGCAGAGGTCTACATCTAAGTACTGGGCCAATCTCCTGGACTCCAGTCAAAGAGGGGGAGGGATTAGATGAGCAAGGGGGTCAAAACTATGATGGGGAAAACAACAGAGAGAGCTCACCCAAGCTAGTGGGAGCTCACAGACTTTGGTCTGACAACTGAGGAACCTACATAGGAACATAATAGGCCCTCTCAATGTGGGGAACAGTTGTGTTACTGGTCAGTTTGTGGGGCCCCTGGCAGCAGGACTAGGATTTAGCTCTAGTGCATGAACTGGAATTTGGAGCCCATTCCATATGAGGGGATGCCTTGCTCAGCCTTGAAGCAGGGGGGAGGGGCTTGGTCCTATCTCAACTTGATGTACCAGACTTCTTTGACTCTCAATGGGAGCCCTTACTCTCTCTGATGAGTGGATGGCAGGTGCAGTGGGGGAAGGTGGACAATGAGCAGGAGGAGGGACAAGAAGGGGAACTGTGGTTGGTATGTAAAATGAAAAAAACAAAATAAAGAAAATTAATCTAGAAATTCTGCTCATTGAGACATGATAACTGCTGGCTCTGGATGCTGACAACTTGCCACAAAGGCTGACGACAGAAAACCATCACACCCAGTAGTGTAAAAATATCCAATTTAGAAAATAATTGAACAGACAGGTGAGCACTGATGTTCCAATTTAATGACCAACAATCAGGGCTGTGAGGAGGGTCTGAGCTGTTGGTCCACAAGTCTGAAGACCTGAGTTTGAACCCCCAGCACCTACATAAACACAAATCCAGGAAAAGTATGGGATCCTCAAACCCAGGCAAGTAATGAGACAATAAAAACTCTGAGAGCTGGTAGTTCAGTGATAAGGAAGACACTCACACTTGGCCAGACAAGGGGCAATGTGAACAACATGGCTTTAGGATATCCCTGTAATATACTAGGATCTTTACCCCCTTGTTGCAAGCTTGGGAACTTAGCTGGGAGAGTTCTCCCTGCTCTTGAGATCTTGAAGAAGTGAATGTATCAAACAAGGTTAGCATCACCAGTAAGCCCTCAGATGGAGTTGGTTCTTAAAGTTTGCCACCTCTTTTACATTCTGGCACTCAGTCTGTCAAGAACTGGGAAATATGGGCTTGCTCAAATTGGCAGGCAGGACAGCTTAGAGAAGAACTTCTGGTAGGTTGGCAGGTGTTCATGTTTTCAACATCCTGGACCAGCAATGCAAGGTGTCTGAGTTCCATGTGAGTTCTCAGAGGCCCTGAGGAGAAATAGGAGGTGCATATGGAGGGTGTCCTCAGGGCTTAAAGGCAGGATGCAGGCTGGGGGTGTGCAAATGCTCATGGGGGCAATGTTGAAGAACCTGAATCTTTCTATGCTCTGGTCATGTGATATTCTCTGTGCATTTGCAGGAGGAGTGCCTTATTTCTCTGCAAAACTTTCTTCCTGTTTTTCCTCCTCTGCAAAGTGACCAGATTGGCCTGTGTCAGTCTTTTTGAAAAGCTCACCCCACTTATTAAATTTCATGTATCTGGTCCATACCCTTTTCTATAGCTCTAACTTTTCTATCTCCTGCCCTGCAGTTCTTGGCATTTACCTAGCCTTATCCATGCATGTAGGATAAGTTTTCCACAATGGAGCCACACACACACAGAGCCAAGAATCAAGTATGCTTCCTGCATGAAGCACAAACCTCTACCTTTGACCTCCTTGTTGGCAAAACTATCTCTGAAATCTAGCCAGTGATAAGATAAATCATTTGGGGACTCAAGATTCTTGGTTTGACTTCCTTCCTGACAAAAGACCATGAACTTTTGGCTTCCCTTCCTTCATCTCTTTGGGGGTGTCATGTGCTGAATGGGTCTAACGCCTTGGCAAGCAAGAACTGTTTGTGCCATGTGTTAGGCTGCCAAGATTTCTATGTGCATCTGAGAGACAGCTACTGTCCCTTTACATGGAAAGAATAAAATAAAATAGAATTTCCAACAGGCAGGCCCTCCCAGTAACAGGTGGCTTGGGTTATCACAGGGGCATTATTGTGGAAATGAAGAATGAGGTTTGGCATGAGGGGCGTCCATTATGTTTCCTCAGAATAGGTGACTGGCCCCCAGTCAAACCTGGAAAGCCATATCAGTGATGAACCCAAGATGACAAAAACAGAGACCAAAGAACATCTTCCATGGCTTTTCCTGTGTCCCATTGCATTCTGGTCCATGGACAGCAGGCTGGCATCTCCTGACTAAGCCTTTCTCCTCCCAGAATTCTCCTTCTCTGTTTATCCTACCTATACTTCCTGCTTGGCTACTGGCCAATCAGCATTTCATTAAACCAGTGTACAAAAGCATTATCCCACAGCATTTCCCCTTGACAGCACTGATCTGATCCCAAGAGAATGTTGACTTTCTGAAACATTTCCATTTGGAAGTTTGTATTCTGTAGATGTAACCATCTTGTTAAATAAGAAACACAGAGCCAGTTGCAGAGTTAAAAAGCAAGAGGTTAGAGCAATAGCTGAGAGCCTTACTCTTCCTTGCTTCTGCTGTCTTTCCTCTATGCCAGAGAGCTACTTCTGTGTGTCCTGTCTTTTTTATAGACTTTCTGTTCTGTTTACTCATTGGTTGTAAACCCAGCCACATGACCTCCTCATCACTGCATGTCTGTACAGACCTACAGGTCTTAAAGGCGTGTGTCTGCCATGCTGGCTGTGTCCTTGAACACACAGAGATCTACCTAGCTCTGCCTCCCAAGTGCATCACCACCACCCAGCTTCTGCTCTGGCTTGCTCTGACCTCAAGGCAACTTTATTAACATACAAATAAAATCACCTTTCAATACAAATAAAATACCACTATAGTATTCCTCTTGGCATAAAAAAACAAAAACAAACAAACAAACAAAAACAAAAACAAAAAACAAAAACAGTCTGTTGGGCAAGAAAATGTCCTTGCATTGACTGTTGACAGTACAAAAGGAAAAGTGACTATTGACCTCTGCCAAGACAGGGTAGGATTCTTTCAAAAACCTTGCTTCTGAAAATGGTCTGACAGATACTCTCAGACTGTAGCCACTTTGAATACAACAGTAATACTGAGAAATTCTAGGTGATTCTCGAGACTTCCAGCTGTCTCTGCTTACTCTTGCAAGACTCCTGAAAGTTGCTTGTGTCCTCCTGTTTCTCAGGTATTATTATATTTCTTCTCAGGTCTTTTGATGGGATTGGAGATTTTCCCCACCTTAAGATATGTACTCAATGAGATCAAAAGGCTGCTGGGAAATTAGGTCAAGGTGGGGAGGAAAGATGAATCCCCTGAAGTAAACAAAGACCTGGAAGAAATATATTACTGTCATTGAGACTAACAGTTATAATTACAATCTTCTTATATCTTAGCTAGAACATATCAAGTGTTAGATTTAGGCTCTTCAAGTTAGGACATCTTTTGGAAAGACCTCTGTAACATGCCAATTTCCTATGTTCCACACTCTTCTGGATTTTAGTGTGTTTCTTGTTTGGTGTTGTTCTTGTTGGTGTAGTTTAATCCCATATAGTTCATTATCCATTATTCCTCCAGGACAATATTTAGTAATCATCTCTATTGTAAATCCTTTTGTATTAGCTTAGAATTATCTTATTTAGACAAAAGGGGGGAGCTGTAGTGGGTAGCTGTTCCAGCTTTGACCTCGAAACACTGCCCATAGAGTGATAGAAAGTAACTGCCACACCTGCCTTTGTCCAGCCCCTGGGGCTGACCTACCCTGGGACATGGCTGAGAAGGAGCCCCTTGAGAGTTGAGGTGGATAAGTCTTTGGCCCCTTCTGGATACCTTGTGATCCTGGAATCTGGGTGGATGACCAAGCCAGGGTCCTCTGCTAGATGGTAACTTATCTCTCCTGGATCTTGTAACCAACCCCTATTGGCTTTAAGTTATCTCAGAAATAAATCTCTCTTGATTACCAGATAATTTACATGGAATTGTCTCAATTACAGTAGTGGATTTCTTCCAGGTCTTTGATTACTTCAGGGGATTCATCTTTCCTGCTCACCATGACCTAATGTTACAGCTGCCATTTTATCTCATTGAGTATGAATCTTAAGGTGAGGAAAAGCCAATCCTAAGAAAAGTTTGGACAGTTAGCCTTAAATACCCCACAAAGAAACATTTGTAGTGCAGCATTGCTGGATGTCTGGCTTTAGAAGGAGAAGGTGCTGAAGTTTCCCCTGTAACTCAGGAGAGGCTCTTGGGGAGGGCAATTTGAAGTGAAATAATTAGCAGGTAGGCAAAGGCTATGACATCACCAGCCCCATATTTGGGCATTCTATGCTATCCTGGAGGGCACTGTCATCTCCTATGATGTCACAAGTGTTATCATGATACAAGAAGGCTATGGGGCATTTATTCAGGGCCTTTATGGTTCACCCATAGACACAGTAGCCAGATTAATCAAGCTACTTGGAAAAGAGAATGGAGAGCATAGAGAAAGGCATCCTGGAATATAGAGTTCAGAATGTACTGATGCTATAGAGAAAGGCATCCTAGGAAATTAAGTGCAGAATATAATGGTCCTCTAAAAAAAAGGGATCCTGGAAAATGAGGTCCCACAAGTAGTGATGCTATAGAGAAAGGCATCCTAAAAAATAAAGTCCAAATGTACTGATGTTATAGAGAAAGACATGCTAGGAAATGGAGACCAGAATGTCCAGACGCTGTAGAGAAAGACATCCTGGCAAATGAAATAAATAATGTACTGATGCTGTAGAGGAAGGCAAATTGGGAAATGACATCCAGAATGTACTGATGCTGTAGAGAAATCCATCCTGGAAAATGAAGTCCAGAATGTAATGATGCAGTAGAGTAAGACATCCTGTGAAATAAAATGCAAATGTACTGATGATGGAAAAAGGCATCCTGGAAAATGAAGTCCTTAGGTAGTGATGTTGTAGAGAATAGCATTCTGGGAAATGAAGTCCAACATGCAGTGATGCTTTACAGGAAGGCATAATGGGAAATGGAGTACAGAATGTACTGGTGCTGTAGAGAAAGGTATCCTGAAAAATGAAGGTCAGAATGTATTGTCACTATAGAGAAAGTCATCCTGAGAAATAAATTCCAGAACAGACTCATGCTATAGAGAAAGGCATTGGCATCTTGGAAAATGAAGTCCAGATTATACTGTAGAGAAAGGCTCCCTGGGAATTGATATCCAGAATGTAATGATGGTCTAGAGAAACTCATTCTGGGAACTGAAGTTGAAGTATACTGATGCCATAGAGAAAGGAATCCTGGGAAATGAAGTCCAAAAGTACTGAGGCTATAGAGAAAGACATTCTGGGAAATAAATCCAGAATGTACTGATGCTGAAGAGAAAGGCATCCTGGGAAGTTAAGTCCTATTGAACTGATGCTAAAAAAAAAAAAATGGCATCCTGGGAAATGAAGTCCAGAATGCACTGATGCTCTAGAGAAAGACATCCTGGAAATGAACTTCAAAACGTGCTGATACTATAGACAAAGGCATCCTGGAAATTGACTCCAACACATAGTGATGTAATAAAGAATGACATCCTAGGAAATGTCCTGAGAGGCATGATGGAAAAGCAGATTGGAATACACTAACAAGACACAGAAAGACATCCTGAGAAGTGGAGTCCAAAGGGTACTGATGCTATGAAGGGGAAACAGGAAGTTTCTTTCTGTCCCAACAGGCATGATGGGGAAGTGTAGTTTGGAATAAATGGACAGTACAGGGAACAGTCTCCTGGGAAATGGAGTCCAACATTTAGTGATGCCATAAGGAAAGGCAGCCTAGGATAGGATCAAAGAGGCATGATGGGAAATGTAGTTAGGAATAGAAAACCAACACAGAGGAAGGCATACTGGGAAATGGAGTCCAAAGGATACTCATGGTATAAAGAGGGACAGGAAGTTTCTTTCTGACACAAAAGCAGAGGACACAGGACACCTGATGAGAGTCAGAGACACATGCTGAGGTCAAATGGCAACCCAAAATCTAACCACTAATCCTAACCCTAACCAATAACTATAACCTAACCCTATCCACTAACCCTAACCATAACCCTACCCCTAATCACAAAGGCCATGTACCACAACCCTAGAAACCTGTAATACTTAACCCTAACCGAACCCCCTGATTCTAACCCTAAAAACACATAAACCTTAACCCTAAGACTAGGCCTAACCCTAAGCCTAACCCTATCCCTAAAAACCCATTACCCTTAAACCTTACCTGGAGACTAAGCCTAACCCTAACACTAACCCCTAAATGTAACCACTGACTCTAACGCTAACCATTAACCATAACCACTAACCCTAATCATAACCATAACCATAACCTTGATGATCTAAAAAGTAGTGTTGGAATAGAGGAAAGAATCCTGGGAAATGGAGTCTAAAATGTAGTGACACAATACAGAAAGGCAAGCTGGGAAATGAAGTCCAAAACACTGATGCTATAATGAAAGACATCCTGAAAAGTGACCGGAGTAGCATGATGGAAAATGTAGTTTTCATAGATAAGCAATACGGATAAAGGCATTCTGGGAAATGAAATCCAACACAAACTGATGCTCTAAAGAGGGAACTGGAAGTTTTATTGCAAGTCAAGAGCTATGATGGGAAAAGTAGTTTCTATTGCAATGCCAATATAGAGAGATGGGCATCCAGGAGATGAAGTACAGAATGTAGAAACAATTAACCAACACCATAATCCTAACACCAACGCTAATCCAAAACCTGACACCACTAAATCCAACCAATAACCCTAATCACAAATTCCATCTATTGAAATCTTAACCCAACTGATAACCCTATACCTAACTAACCCAAGCCCAAAACCTAAACCTAACAAGAACCCTAACAACAATGTTAACTGAACCCTGATACAACTTAATATAACAACAAAACCAAACACTAACCCAAACCATGAAACCCCTAAGTATAACCAAATTTCCTATCTCTTAATCCTAATCTTAAATATAACCACAAACCCTATCCCTGACATGTAATCCTATTCCTGACACCCATAAATCATAATTCTAACCACTAACCTGAACCAAACCTGAACCCCAACCCTACCCTATCCCTAACCCTAAACCTAACCTAATCCTAACCCAAAAATAATCTAACCCTAACCTAACCTTACCCTTTAAAATCCTGACATAAACCCAAAATGCTAACACTAACACTAACCTAATCCTAATACTAACCCTAACCCCCTGTCACTGACCCAGGTCCCTGACCCCTACTGTCACAATGCTGAGGCCCAACAAACCTGCAGAAGTTCACATTAACTTGCTGAGGCCCTACACTTGCTGTGAACACTGGATACCTGCTGAAGAAACAGGGAAACTCTTGGGGATACAGGACACCTGAGAAATAGAGTCCAAAATGTCATGGTGCCATGGAGAAAGGCATCCTGGGAAATGAAGTCCAACTGTAGAGATGGTATAGAGGAAGGCATCCTGGGAAATGAAGTCCAACTGTAGTGATGCTATAGATAAAGGCATCATAGAAAATGAAGACCATGTGTAATGATGCTATAAAGAAAGACTTTTTGGGAAACGAAGTTGCACAAGTAGTGATGGAATAGAGAAAGCCAATCTGGGAAATCAAGTCCAAAAGTAGTGATGCTGTAGAGAAAGGCATCCAGGGACATGAAATCCATATGTACTGATGCTGTAGAGAAAGGCATCCTGGGAAATGAAGTTCAAATGAATGATGCTATAGAGACCATCATCCTAGAAATTAAGTCCCACATGAAGTGATGCTGTAGAAAAAGGTATTATGGGAAATGAAGACAAACATGAATTAATGCTATACAGAAACAAATCCTGGGAATTGCCATCCACATGTAGTGATGCTTTTAAAAAGGCATCATGGGAAATATTGTCCATAATGTAGTGATGCTGTAAAGAATGGCATCTTGGGAAATGAAGTTGAGAATGTCATGTTGTTCTAGAGAAAGCCATAATGGGAAATGAAGTCCAGAATGTAGTGATGCTATAGAGAAAGGGACCCTGGGAAATGAAGTCCAGAATGGAATGATCTTCTAGAGAAATGGTCCTGGAAAATGAAGTCCAACAAGTAGTGATAAGGTAAAGAAAGTTATTCTAGAAAATAAAATCCAACATGTACTGATGCTCTACAGAAAGGCATCCTGGAAAATGCATTTCAGAATGTTTTGATGCTATAGAGGAAGGCATCCTGGGAAATGGAATCTAAAATATAGTGACACAAAACAGAAAGGCATCCTGCCATAGGAAGACAAAAACACTGATACTATAAGGAAAGGTATCTAGGAAAATGACTCAAGTAGCATGATGGGAAATGTAGTATATAATAGACAGAAAATACAAAGAAAGACATCCTGGGAAATGGAGTCCAAAGGGTAATCATAGAATTAAGAGGGAACAGGAAGTCTCCTACTGACCCAAGAGTCATAATAGGAAATGTAGTTTGGCATAGACAGATAATACATAGAAAAGCATGCTGGGAAATGGAGTCCAACAGGTAGTGATGCCATAAGGAAAGGCATCCTGAGAAATGATCCTAGTGGTATGATGGGAAATGTAGTTTGGAAAACACTAATAATACCGAGAAAGGCATCCTGAGAAATGGAGTCCAAAACCTAGCAATGCTATGAGGTAAGGGATCCTAGGAAATTTTCCAAGAGGCATAATGGGAAATGTAGTTTCTAGAACCATTCTAATGTACTGAAAAGGAATCCATGGAAATACACCCTGATGGTATGTATCATCAAAGAAATACAGAAAAATGACCTGAGAGGCATGATGGGAAATGTAGTTTTTAAATACACGATCAATACAGAGAAAGGCATCCTGGGTAATGGAGTAAAAATGAAGAAACACCTAATACTAATCCAAACCCTAAAACTAAACCTAAGGCTACCTGTAACGTAATGCTAACACTAACCCTAAGACAAATGTAATCCCTAACCTAACCAAACCTAACACTAAACTTAACCCATACACTGAACCTAACCTTAAAACTTACCCGAAAACTAATCCAAACATTAACTCTAACCCTAAACCTGACACTACTAAATCTAAGGACTAAACATAAACAAAAAACTCTACCTACCATATTCCTAACTCTATGAATAACCGTATTGAGTTGATTAATACTAACTCAAATACTAACAAAAACCCCACAACAATGCTAAATCTAATCCAAAAAACCCTAAATATGACCACAGACCAGAACCCTAACCATAAAGATGACACCCCTAAATATAGCCAAAAACCTTAACACTTAACCCTCACCCATAATCTAACCACAAACACTATCACTAAGCTTTAACCATAGACCTAGCCCTAACACCCCTAAATCTAACCACTAACCCTACCCTAACCCTAACCCTGACACTACCCTGACCCTACCCTAACCCTAACCCTGAACCTACCCTAACCCTAACCCTGACATTAACCTTAACCTAACTCTAACCCCCTGACCCTGACCCCTCACCATGACCCCGACTCTCACACTGCTGAGGTACCACAAACCTGCAAAATGTCAGGTCCAACTGCTGAGGCCCTATACCTGCTGAGGGCCCTGGATACCTGCTAAAGAAAAAAACTCCTGGGGATACAGGACACCTGGGAAATGGAGTCCAAAATGTCATGGTGGAATCGAGAAAGGCATCCTGGGAAAGGGAGTCCAGAACATACTGATGCTGTAGAGAAAGGCATCCTGGGAAATGAAGTCTAAAATGTAGTGATGCTCCAGAGAAAGGTATCCTGATAAGTGAAGTCCATAATACAGTGATGCTTTAGAGGAAGGTATTTGGGAAACAAAGTACAAAATGTCATGATGCTATGGAGTAAGGCATCCTGGGAAAAGAAGTCCAACATGTACTGATGCTGTAGAGAATGGAATCCCGGGAAATGAAGTCCATATATAGTGAAGCTATAGAGAAAGGCTTTCTGTGAAATGAAGTCCAGAATGTAGTGATGCTCTACAGAAAGGCATCCTGGGAAACCAAGTAAATAATGTACTGATGTCCTAGAGAAGGCATCTTGTGAAATGAAGTCCAGAATATACTCATGCTATAAAGAAAGCCATCCTGGGAAATGAAGTCCAGAATGTATAATGCATAGGGAAACATATCTTGGGAAATAATGTCCAAATGCACTAATGGTTAATAAAAAAAGGCATCCTCAAAAATGAAGTCCGTATTAGTGTTGTTGTAGAGAAAGGTATCCGGGATAGTGCAGTCCAGAATGAAATGATGGTATAGAGAAAGTGATCCCAGGAAATGAAGTCCTACATGAAATGATGCTGTAGTGAAAGGCATCCTGGGAATTAAAGTCCAATTGTGCTGATGCTATAGAGAAAGTCATGCTAGTAATGGAGTCCAGAATGTAGTGATGCTTTAGAGAAAGGCATCCTGGGAAATGAAGTCCCACATGTAGTGATTGTTGTAGAGAATGGCATCCTAGGAAATTAAGAACAAATGTCCTGATGCTGAAGAGAAAGCTATACTACAAAATGAAGTCCAGAATGTACTCATGCTATAGAGAAAGGCATCCTGGGAAATGAATTCCAGAATGTAATGATGCTCTAGAGAAAGGCATCCTGGAAACTGAAGTCCCACATGTAATGATGTTGTAAAGAAAGGCACCCAGGAAAATAAAGTTGAAATGTACTAATCCTATAGAGAAAGGCATCCTGGGAAATGAAGTCACAATGTAGGGATGCTGTAGAGAAAGGCATCCTGGGAAATGAAATCCAAAATGTATAGATATCTAACCCTAACACTAACCTAACCCTAACACCCTGATTCTGACTCCCTGACTCTGACTCCTGCCCTCACACTGCTGAGAGCACAGCAAATGTTTAGAAGGTCAGGGCCACTTGGTGAGGGCACTAGACACCTGCTAAAAACAAGGGAAAACTGCTGAGAACATAGGACACCTGGGATATACAGTTCAAAATGTCATAGTGCAATGGAGGATAGCATCCTGGGAAATGAAGTCCACAATTGTGATGCCATAGAAAAAGGCATCCTGGGAAATGGAGTCTACAATTTCATGGTGCTATGGAGAATGGCATCCTTAAAAATGAAGTCCTAAATTTTATGGTGCTGTAGAGAAAGGCTCCCTGGGAAACAAAGTCCAAACCTAATGATAGAGAAAGTCATCCTAGGATATAAAGTCCATATGTACTGATGCTGTAAAGAATGGCATCCTGGGAAATGAAGTCTATATGTACTGTTGCCTAGATGGAAAGGCATCCTGGGAAATGAAGTCTGAAATGTAATGATACTGTAGAGAAAGGCATCCTGGGAACTGAAGTCCAGAATATAGTGATACAGTAAAGAAAGGCTTCAAGGGATATGAAGCCCATATGTAGTGGTGTTATAGAGAAATGTATTCTAGAAAATGGAGTCTGTATGTAATGATGCTTTTGAGAAAGACATCCTGGGAAGCAAAGTCCAGAATATAGTGATGCTGTAGGAAAAAACATCCTGGGAAATAAAGTACAAAAGGTCATGGTGCTATAGAGAAAGGCATCCTTGGAAATGAAGTGCAGAATGTACTGATGATATAGAGAAAAGCATCATGGAAAGTTAAGTCCATATGCAATGATGCTGTACAGAATGGCATCAAGGAAATGAAATTCATATGTACTGATGCATATAGTGAAAGGCATCCTGGGAAATGAAGTCCATCATGGCAATGCTGTAGCAAAAGTCACTCTGGAAAATGAAGTCCAACATGCAGGTGTGCTGTCAAGAAAGGAATCTTGAGAAATGAAATACAGGATGTAGTGATGCTGTAGAGAATGACAACCTAGGAAATGAAGTCCTGAATGTAGTGATGCTATAGAGAAATGCAACCTGGGAAATGAAGTGCAGAATGTACTCATGCTGTAGTGAAAGGCATCCTGGGAAATAAAGTGCAAAAGAAATGATGGTATCAAGAAAGGCATCCTGAGAAATGAAGTCCAGAATGTACTGATACAGTAGAATAAGACATCCTGTGAAATAAAGTCCAGATATACTGATTCTAAAAAAAGCCTCCTAAAAAATGAAGTTCAGAATGTACTGATGTTGTAGAGAAGGGAATTCTGGGAAATGGAGTCCAGAATGTACTCATGCTATAGAGAGAGGCATCCTGGGAAAAGAAGTATTTTTTCTATTTTATTTATTTATTTTTCTATTATCAGATTGATACCATACAAATTCTTATCCTAATAGTGAAATGTTTCACTGAGACTTGCCCATGATTGAGTAAAACCAAAACTTATTATAAGCCAACTCATCCTAGGGTCCTCTCTGCTATGCTGACTACTGGTTCTGTGGGTTGCAGTCTGATTGTTCTTTGCTTTATATCTAGATTCCACTTATGAGTGAGTACATACCATGTTTGTCCTTCTGGGTTTGGGTTACCTCCCTCAGCATGATTCTAGACTTAAATGAGGTCTTAAATATAGTTATGCTGTGGAGAAAGGCAACCTGGGAAGTAAAGTCCAGAATGCAATGGTGCTCTAGAGAAAGGTATATTGGGAAATGAAATCCTGCATGTAGTGCTGCTGTAGAAAAAGGCATACAGGGAAATAAAGTCCAAATGTATTGATGCTATAGAGAGAGGCATCTTGGGAAATGAAGTCCAGAATGGACTCATACTATAGAGAAAGACATCCTGGGAAATGGAGTTCCACATATAATGATGCTGTAGAGAAAGGCATCCTTGGAAATGGAGACCAAAGTGGACTGATGCTATAGAGAAAGGCATCCTGTGAAATTGAGGGGCACATGTAGTGATGCTGTAGAGAAAAGCATCCAGGGAAATGGATTTCAGAATGTAATGATGCTCTAAATAAAGGCATCCTGGGAAATGAGTCTGAAATGCAGTGATCTTCTAGAGAAAGGCATCCTGGGAAATGAAGTCCAAATATACTGATGCCATAGAGGAAGTCATTCTGAGAAATTAAGTCCTTATGTAGTGGTGCTGTAGAGAATGGCATCCTGAGAAATGCATTTCAGAATGTTCTGATGCTATAGAGAATGGCAACCTGGGAAATGAAGTCCAAATGTAGTGATGCTGTAGAGAAATGCACCCTGGGAAATAAAGTCCCACATGTAGTGATACTGTCAAGAAAGGCATCCTAGGAAATAAAGTTGAAATGCACTGATGCTGGAGAGAAAGGCATCCTGGGACATGAAGTGCTTATGTAGTGATGCTGTAGAGAAATGCATTCTGATAAATGAAATCACACATGTAGTAGTGATGTTTTTGAGAGAGGCATCCTGGGAAATGAATTTCAGAATGTTTTGATGCTATATAGAGAATGGCAACCTGGAAAATGAGTCCAAATGTAGTGATGCTCTAGAGAAAGATATCTCGAGAAAAGAAGTCCATAATGTAGTGGTGCTATAAAGGAAGGCATCCTACAAAATGAGGTCCATATGTAAGGATGCTATAAAGAAAGGCAACCTAGGATATGAAGTCCAGAGTGTACTCATGCTATAGAGGAAGGCATCATTGGAAATGAAGTCCAGAATGTCCTGGTGCTGTAGAAAAAGGCATCCCGGGAAAGGAAGTCTTATTTTTCATTTTTATTAATTTATTTTATTTTCTATTATCAGCTTGGTACTGCACAAATTCTTGTCCTAATAGTGGAATGTTTCACTGAGGCTTGCCCAGTAATTGAGTAAAACCAAAACTTATTATAAGCCAGAGTCAACCTACGGTCCCTCCCTGCTATGTTGCCTACTGGTTCTGTGGGTTGCAGTCTGATTGTTCTTTGCTTTATATCTAGCATCCACTTATGAGTGAGTACATACCATGTTTGTTCTTCTGGGCTTCAGTTACCTCCCTCAGGATAATATTTTCTAGACTTAAATGAAGTCTTAAATGTATTGACGCTGTAGAGAAAGGCATCCTGGGAAATGAAGAAAACAATGTACTGATACTATAGAGAAAGGAATCCTGGGATATGAAGTGCAACATGTAGTGATGTCGTACAAATAGGCATCCTAGGATATGGAGTTCAGCATGTAGTGGTGCTATAGAGAAAGGCATCCTGGGAAATCAAGTCCCACTTGTAGTGATGCTAAATAGAAATGCATTCCGCATAAATGAAGTCCATATGTAATGATGCTATAGAGGCATCCTGGGAAATGAAATAGTGTACTGATGCTATACAGAAGGGCATCCTGGGAAATGAGGTCCAACATGTAGTGATGCTGTAGAGGAAGGGATCCTGGGAAATGAAGTCAGTTTTTTCATTTCTATTTATTAATTTTTTTCTATTATCAGCTTGATACAGCACAAATTCTTATCCCAATAGTGAAATGTTTCACTCAGGCTTGCCCAGGGATTGAGTGATACCAAAACTTACCATAAGCCACACTCATCCTAGGGTCGCCCCTGCTGTATAGTCTCCCTGGTTCTGTCAATTGCAGTCTGATTGTTCTTTGCTTTATATCTAGATTCCACTTATGAGTGAGTACATACCATGTTTGTCCTTCTGGGATTCAGTTACCTCCCTCAGGATGATATTTTCTAGACTTAAATGAAGTCTTAAATATAGTGATGCTGTAGAAAAAGGCATTCTGGTTCTGGAAGTCTAAAATGTAATGTTGCTCTAGAGAAAGGTATATTGGAAAATGAAATCCCACATGTAGTGATGCAGTAGGGAAAGACATCCTGGGAAATAAAGTCCAAATGTATTGATGCTATAGAGAAAGGCATCCTAGGAAATGGAGTTCCACATGTAATGATGCTATAGAGAAAGGCATCCTGAGAAATTGAGGGACACATGTAGTGATGCTGTAAAGAAAAGCATTCTGAGAAATGGAATCTAGAATGTAATAATGCTCTAAATAAAGGCATCCTGGGAAATGAGTCTGAAATGGAGTGATGCTCTAGAGAAAGGGTCCTGGGAAATGAAGGCCCACAAGTAGTGATGCTGCAGAGAAAGGCACCCTGGGAATAAATTCAAAGTGTATAAATGCTATAGAGAGAAGCATCCAGGGAAATGGAGAACAGAATGTACATATGCTGTAGAAAAAGCATCCTGGGAAATGAAGTTTAGAATGTACTGATGCTATAGAAAAAGGCATCCTGGGAAATAAAGTCCAAATGTACTGATGCTAAAAAGAAAAAGGTATCCTGGGAAATGCAGTCCAGAATGTATTGATGATGTAGAGAAAGGCATCCTGGGAAATGGAGTCCAGAATTTATGCATGCTTTGCGGAAAGAGATCCTGTAAAATGAAGTTCAGAATTTACTGATGCTGTAGAGAAAGGCATCCTGTGAGATGAAGTTCAAAATGTACAGATGCTATAGACTAAGGCATCCTGGAAAGAGAAGTACAGAATGTACTGATGCTATAGAGAAAGGCATTCTGGGAAATAAAGTCCAAATATGCTGATGCTGTAGAGAAAAGCATTCTGGGAAATGAAGTCCAAGTGTTGTAATGATATAGAGAAAGGCATATAGGTAAATGAAGTCTATATGTTTTAATACATTTGAGAAAGGCATCCTGGGAAATGAAGTCCAGAATATAGTGATGTTATAGAGAAAAGCATCCTGGGAAATGAAGTCTAGAATGTACTAATGCTATAGAGAGGCATCCTGTAAAATGAAGTCCATCATGGTGATGCTGTAGAGAAAGACATTCTGGAAAATGATGTGCAAAATGTCATGGTGCTGTAGAGAAAGGAATCTTTGGAAGTGGAGTACAGATTGTAGTGAGTCTGTAGAGAAAGATATCCTGGGAAATAAAGTCCAAAATGTCATGATGCTATGGAGAATGGCATCCTGAAAAATGAAGTCCTAAATGTCATGGTAGTATAGAGAAAAGCAATCTGAGAAACAAAGTTTAAACCTAGTGATGCTCTTGAGAAAGGAATCCTGTGAAAAGAAGCCCATATGTACTGATGTTGTAGAGAAAGTCATCCTGGGAAATAGAGTCCAAATGTAGTGATGGTATAGAGAAAGGTATGCTTAGAATAAAGGCCAGAATGCAGTGATGCTGTACAGAATGGTATCCTGGAAAATGAAGTCCAACATGTTCTGATACAATAGAGAAAGGCATCTTGAGAAATGAAGCTCATATATTATGATGCCATAGAGAAAGTCATCCTGGGAAAGGAAATCACACAGGTAGTGATGCTGTAAAGAAAGGTATCCTTTGCAATAAAGTCCAAATGATGGTAGAGAGAAAGGCATCCTGGGAAATGAATTCCAAATGTACTGATGCTGTAGAGTAAAGCATTCTGGGAAATGAAGGCCTTACATAGTGATGTCATAGATAAAGGAATATTGGGAAATGAAGTCCAAAATTTCATGGTGCTATGAAGAAAGGCAACCTTGGAAATGAAGTCCATATGTACTGATGCTGTAGAGAAAGGAATGCTGAGAAATAGAGTAAAAAGTACTGATGGTATGAAGAGGAAACCTTCAGTTTCCTTCTGACCCAAAAGGCATGATGGGAAATGCAGTTTGGAACAGAAAGACAATAGAGAGAAAAGCATCCTGGGAAATGGAGTCCAACGCACAATGATGCTGTAAGGAAAAGCAATGTAGGATATCATCCAAGTCAAATGATGGGAAATGTAGTTTATCATAGACAACCAAACACAGAAAAGCAACCTGGGAAATGAAGTCACAAACCTAGCAACACCTAATCCTAAAGTAACCATCACCCTAACCATAACCTCCTGACCCTGACCCCATGATCATGATCACCACCCTCACACTGCTGATAGCACAACAAGTCTTCAGAAAGTCAGGGACACCTGGAGAGTTCACTGGACCCCTGCTAAATAAAAAAGGAAACTCCTGAGGACACAGGACACATGGGAAATGGAGTCCAAAATGTCATGGTGCTATGAAGAATGGCATCCAAGGAAATGAAGTCTATCATAGTGATGCTATAGAGCAAGAAATCCTGGGAAATGGAGTTCACATCATGGTGCTATGGAGAAAGGCATCCTGAAAAATGCAGTCCTAAATGTAGTGATGGTATAGAGAAAAGCATGCTGAGAAATAAAGTCCAGAATGCAGTGATACTATGGAGAAAGGCATACTGGAAATGAAGTCCTTATGTAGTGATGTCATAGAGAAAGGCATCCTGGGAAATGAAATCCCACATGTAGTGATGCTGTAAAGAAAGGCATCCTGAAAACTGAAGTACTGATCCTATTCTTTTGCCATGATGTGTATGTAGCAGTGAGAGGACAACTTATGTGTCTGCTCTCTATTCATCCTATGTGAGTTCCAGAGTTGAAAGCCAGGGAATCACTTGGTTGCCAGTTACCTCAATGGCACTTTTTTGTGTTTTGAAATTATTTATGTATGTGCTGGCATGTGAGTGTCCATATGCTACACCAGAAGTATAGAAATAAGAGAAAGATTTGTAGGAGTGATATGGGTTCCTAGAGTATGAACTCAGGACACCAGGCGTAGCAGCAACCTCCTTTACTCAAAGAAACTACTATCTGACATTCATTTGTTGTTTGGAGAAAGTGTTATGAAAAACTGTTTGGTCCTAAGAATAAACTTACTCATTCCACATGAAAGAAAAAGATAAAAAAAGATATCAGTATATCATTTTTATTCACAAATAGTATTTATTAGTCAATGTATCCTATTTTCCATTTTCTTTAAAAGAAAATTTGTTTTCAATCAGAAAAAAACAATATTTTACTGTTTTAATATTTCAACTAATCTTATTTCAGCATCAATAAGACAGCTCTGTTAGAAATGTCTGTGTTGCACATGCTGTGAGCTCATCTTGATCACCATATGAAGACAGACAAAAGTAGACCTCACAAAGTTGTCTCCTATTCTTCACATTTCTGTCATGGCCTAAAAACCCATAGTCATATTACACACGTGTGCACCCACATGCATACACACACACACACACACACACACACACACACACACACACACACCAGAATTTTTTTTAAAGTAAATGTCACTGTTATTACATTATCTGGTACCTCTATAATTCCCTTAGAAGGCAATACTTCAAGATATTATGCCAAATGGATAACTGTTGAGGACATGAAGACACATGGAACTTTGAATAATATATACATATACATAGTACATCAAGTTCTATTGTAGAATATTCAGTTGATTACTGATTAACTTAAATTATTAAATCTCTTCCAGATAGATAGATAATGTTTCTTTGGATAAACACATGAGAATTTAATATTTTTATATTCTCTATTAAGTATTTTAACATTAAAATTGTTAAAATATTTTGAGAAAATAACAATTCTTGGAAGTAAATCATGTACCCTTTGACTTATATTCAGGAGACTGACATATGAAGATCATGAATTCATATGTATTCATGACCAATAACTGACATTCAAGATATTCTCTCACATTCATTTGTTGATCTGAGAAACTGCTATGAACAAATGTTTGGTCCTCAGAATAAACTAAATAATTTCACATGCAATAAAAGGAAAAACAAAAGAGATGCCAATATATCATTTTCATTTACAAATAGGATTTCATCATTCAATTTCTCTTACTTTGCTTTATCTTTCAATGAAAATATGTTTACAATCTGAAAAGACAGTATTCTATTGATTTAATATTACAACTAATCTTATTTGAGCATCAATGAGACAGCTGTGTTGGAAATGCCTTTCTTGTGCAAGGCTGTAATGTTATTTTGATCACCATATGAAGTTGGACAAAAGTAGAACTCACAAAGTAGATCTCTTTGCTATTACATTATCTGGCATCTCTGGATAATTGCCTTAGAAGACAATACTTTGGGATGAAGTGCCAAATGCATAACTGATGATGACATTAAGGTGCATGGAACTTCAAATAATGTATACATATTCATAGCACATCAAATTTTATAGTGAAATATAAAATTGATAACTCACTTAAATTTCTACATCTCTTTCAGATAGATGAAAATCTTTCTTTGGATACATACATGAAGTATTTAATGATTTTTATATCTCTATTAAGTATTTTAATGTTAACACCCTTCAAATGTATTTGTAAGTAAATTGGTTGCAACAACTCTGGGATTGGTCCCAGACTTTGACACAAAATCATGAGTTTTGCAACTCTAGCGAAAGATGTCTTGACTACCTGGGGAGTCAGGCAACACCTTGAGCTGCTTAGGACAGCTCTGACAGCTGGACCTGCAATAAAACAGTTCAGCACTTCAGGGAGAGTTATCCCAGAGGCCTGGAGCTGCTCAGAACAATAGCTCTGCCCTGAAGGTGTCCTGGACACCTGGAATTGTTTAGCCCACCTCTGATGGCTGTAACTGTAAGGAGACAGTTCAGTCCTGGAGAGCAAAGTATCCCAGATACCTCAAGCTGCTCAAAACAACAACTCTGCCCTGAAGGTGTCCTGGACACCTGGAGCTGTTTAGCCCAACCCTGGAGGGAAGATTTTCTGACTTCTCAGGAAAGGCAGGCCTGGAACTACTTCAGCAGGGAAGGGTATCCTGACTGTTCGGGAAAGTCAGGCTACATCTGGTGTGATGGGTGATGGTCTGCCTGCTAGATATAGAAATCCTGCTTTTCTCCTGGAGAGCCGCTACAACTGAGCTTTGCTCAGCTCCCATTTAAGGAGGCTTCCTAGCAAAGCCCTACTTTTCTGGGCAAGAAAATTACAAAAATGTAGCAATCTCCTCTGGCTCAGGAGAAAAGTGTTACTTTTCAGCTTTTTTGTTCTGTCTACTCAGCAAGGATCTTCTGTTCAGCTCCTCCTTGCTCAATCCACTGTGAGACTTCTCAGCAAGGTTCTTTTGTTCAGCTCCCTCTTGCTCAATCCACTATGTGATGTCTCAGCAAGGTTTTTCTGTTCAGATCCCTTACTCAATCCACTATGGGATATCTCAGCAAGGTTCTATTCAGCTCCCGCCTTGCTCAATCCGATGTGGGACATCCCAACAAGGTTCTTCTGTGCACCAGTGAATGAAAGTCTTCACACCCAAAAGACTTTTGAAAAATTGATTTAATTGGGAATAAGGAGTCCAGGAGAGTAGCTGCTTCTACCAGGGTGGAGAGAACAACTCTCAATTGACCAGGCACGGCAGTTTATATAGGATGTTTTGGGGATGGAGTCAAACAATCAGTTTTTTTTTTCTTCCCAGTGATTGGCCAGTTTTGTGGGCTAGGGAGAGAGATGGTCCTGATTACAGCAATAAATTGTGTCTCTTTCATTGGCCTTTGTTGGCTTCTTGACACTAGCTTTAAGGCCAGGGCTCATCTCTTTCACTAACTTTGATTCTAGGGACCATGAGTGTTATTTTGGCATCAGTTTCAGAGTCAGGGCATGTTTCCCTGTTTCATTTCCCTGGCTCAGGTCTAAAACACAAGTTGTGTTTCTTTCCCTGGTACTGGATCCTAAGGACAGGATTCTACAGTCCTGTTCTGTGACTGGTTGGTTTTACAAATTAGTTGACCAGGGACAGAGATGGCTCTGATTTGAGCCGAAGTGTGTTTCTTTCACTGGCCGTATCTGAGCCATCTTTTTCTAGTTCTGGGCTCCAGGGTCACAGTGGGTTTCTTTTGCTAACCCCTTCCCCCTACAGTTTTGACAAAACAACAATCAGTGGCAGTACATAATCTACCCTTAGAATTGTATTCAAGAGACGGACATACAAGTATCATATATTTTAATGTATCCATGACTAATTACTAACATCCAAGCCAGTCTGGATAGCAAACATTTCAAGTGCATTTGTGAATATTAAATATTAAAAGTACAACCATGAATAAAAATCCATCATCCTTTCACAAACACCCATACTTGGAAAGTGTGATCACACACTGCCTGAGAGTTAAATAAAAATGAACCACTTCCATGATAGCCATCCCATTCTATACAAGGCAGCAGATAAATACCTCTCAATAAGGGAAAGTGTAAAAGAAGATGAACAAAAGCCACAGAAGGAATATAAGGGCCACAAAATAAACTTTATTAATTGAATTTGCCACATATATCCCTACACTTCAATATCTTTCTCACATGTTGCAAAACAGAAGCCACAATGGGATCTTCACATCAGTCTTTAGTGAACCTGGTTAATAATTTACATACTTCAAATCGACAATGAAAAAGACTTAAAACAAGGGTTTTTTTTTCTTTGAAACTGAAAATAACTGTGATATCTGAAGTGTTAACTAAATTGTTTACATAAATAGGGTTTTCTTTTATATGAGTACCTATTTCCTGACATCAAGAAGATATAAAAAGCTTTAAAATATTGACAGGGATAGAGACATGGCCAAGCCTTTAACACAAGTTCATTCCCTGGACCAAGATCAGGTTTTAGATGACTTCCAGTTATTCTTGCAACAAGAAGATCAAAGGGTCTAGCCTTCTTGGGAACCAGAATGCACATACATATACCCAAGGAAGACACACACACACACACACACACACACACACACACACACACACCATAATTAAAATAAAAACAAATCTTTATACTAATTTTCAATCATGAATGTTTTTCTATTATCATTGTGGTAACATGGGTTTTGAGGCATCTAAATGATTACAGAGTTTTTCTTCATCATGAATTGGTCCATTTAACAGAAAGCAAGCATGTAGTCTTGAAGTCTGAGTAATCTATCATTTTTAGCCTGTGATATTATTTGAGAAGATTTAGAAAATGGTACCCTGCTAGAAGAAATCAGTGAGGAACGTTGGCCTGAGCATTTACATCTGCACACCATTTCCAATTTACACTTTTTGCTTTGTGCTTCAGGACAAGAATGTTAATTCTTAGCTGCCTGCTTTAGCTGCCATGTCTGACACTTGTTTCCATGCCACTTTTACAGGGTTCATGTATTGGTCTGGAACCAAGGGCCAAATTAAACCCTTTTCTAATTTCACTTAGATATGATCTATTATCAAAGCAACAGAAAAGGCATATCTATGAAATTTTAGACCAGAATTCATTATCTCATGTATTTGAATGGAAATATGAAATCTAAGTGTTACTTACCATTTAAATTCATAGGCCTTTGTCCATATTAGTTGGCATGTGTAAACAAAATTAAAAGAGGTATTATAATGCTTGAACAGATTATTGACACATTTTAGATTTTTTTCCGAAATAAATAATTTTTTTTGAAATTGAATGTAAGTATGTTGGCTGAAGATCATACCAATTCATATATATTCAGATTTACTTTGGTATGAGTTTCTTTCAGATCTTCAAAGTCTATTGTTATATTCACAGGCTTTAAGAGACCAATTACACACTAAAAGTTTTACAGTTACAGGGTTGCTCTGTGTTTTGACTAGGCATTACCACATTGATTATATTCATAGGGTTTCTCTCCATATGTGTTTTTATATACTTGAAGATGACTGGGCTGTGCAAAGGCTTTACCACACTGTTTTCATAGGGTTTCTCTCCGGTATGTGTTCTTTCATGCAATTGAAGAGTATAGTAATGAGCAAAGGCTTTCCCACACTGACTGCATTCATAGGGTTTCTCTCCAGTATGTGTTCTTTCATGTATTTGAAGATGATTGTGATAAGCAAAAGCTTTACCACACTGATTACATTCATAGGGTTTCTCTCCAGTATGTGTTCTTTTATGTGCTTGAAGATGAGTGGGGTGTGCAAAGGCTTTACCATATTGATTATATTCATAGGGTTGCTCTCCAGTATGTGTTCTTTTATACCTTGGATGATGACTGTGATGTACAAAGGCTTGACCACACTGTTTATGTTCAGATGATTTCTCTGTAGTATGACTTCTTTGATGCCTGCAAGGATAATTGAAAGATTTAAAAGCTTTGCCACATTCATTACATTGTGAGGTTTTTAAATCAGCATGAATTAATTTTACAATTTTGTGTGAATATAAAGAGTTATGTTATCTTAAGGTTTTAACATGTTGTGTACATCCATGTGGTTCCCCTGCATTAAGGATGGCTTTGCATATTTGAACATGCCTGTGATAGTAAAAGCCTTTACTACCTGGCTCATATTTATGGCATCTTTTTTTCTCTGAGATTTTTTCAAATATTTGAAGAGAACTGGGAGAATTCGGACATTTACATCACTTATTCTATTGATAAATTTTCCTGTACTGTGATTAATGCTACATTTTCAGAGTGAACCAGGACAAAGAGAAGCATTTACACAGGCCTAGTACTCATAGGTCTTCTCTGTAGTGTGTTTGTTGACCTATTCCAAATTAAGCTGGAATACCAATTGTTTTTAAATTTGAATCTCATTCAACAAGTTTACTCAACATGGGACTACTACATGTCTTGTAATTGTTCTGAGATTGAGAGATGAACATTACTTCTTTTCCTATCCTTATGTTCATATCCAAACTGGTATCCAAAGTGACATATGGTATAACTATTAAAGAAAGAGTAACAATAAGAAGGTTTCCACATTTTATTTACAGTTGGACTTTCTGTTCCTCATCAACATGTGGTATAGGGATTAATGTTTCTCTACAACAACCCCCGCTCAATTCTTGACTCTAAACACCTATCTAATTAAAATTTGCAAAGACAGAATAAGTTTTTTAGTAACAATGCTTTTACTATGGATTATTTGCTTATCAAAAGGTTGTGTACATATTCTTATCATACATTCAGTGAGGGTACCTTTTGTAATTTGTATATTATAAAACTAAATTGATTGTCATTTGTGCAGCTTAGCTCTGATGAAGCTATTATTCAAATGATGATTTCTGTTAAGGCATTGATTCCTTGTCTTCCTTCTTAAAAGAATCATTTGCAAACACAATTCACTTACCTGCCATTGAGGTATGTGTGTTTATGAGCATGTAATGATCATCAATGCATTTTAAGCTGTGATTATTTATAATGTTTCATTTCTTTAACACATCCAGATAGTTAAATGTATCTAGAGGCACATTTGTATCAGCTTGCACAAAAAAATTACCTTCCATGTTTTTGAGAACTTTGACAATGTTCTTCAACTTCATGATCTTCCCAATTGTAGCCTAAACAATCAAACAAGGATATATATGAAATATTACAGGTAACTGAAAATTTTACATTGCTATCTTTAATGATCCTTAGAACCAACCCTGTTTTATTCACATCATTCTTCTTCATTCTCAATCAGAATTACAGAAGAGCATCAATAACCAAGAAACTGTTGCTCCCTTATTTAAAATGTGAAGAAAAAATGTACAGTATTACCTATAGCAGTGAGGTTCATATATGACTCCAGCATCACATCTTTGTAGAGATTCCTCTGTGAAGGATCCAATAATGCCCATTCTTCATGAGTGATGTCAACATCCATATCATTATATGTCACTATATTCTAAAATATGCCATATATAAATATGGCATCCACATGTATAAAAATGAAAGCATAAGACATAGTAAATATGTGCTTACTTGACAATATAGTCATACAATTCTGGTGATTGCTACTCATATTCTGTAACTCAGATATAACAATGAAATCATCAAGTTACTTTACAAAGAAACTGAATAGGAAGTTTACCTCTATTATTTCTGAATGCTTTGAACAGGATATCACCTTGCAAGAGAAATGTCTATTAACAGAGATAGGGAGAAAAGCAAATACTTCAACAGTACTGAGCATATATCAGAGAAATTGTATGAACATTTATTGACTACAAAGAAAATTTGTAAGCTGGGTATATTGGCTCATGCCTTTAATCCCAGAACTTAGAAGGTAGAAACAGGTATATGTGCTTCTGAGGTGAAAATTAGCCTAATCTATGCAATCAGTTATAGGACTACAAGTAGTAAATATTAAGAACCCATCTTCACTGCAAACTTCCATTCAAACAAACAAAAAAGATAAGATGAACTCAGAGGGTTTTTTTTTTTTAACTGAAGCTCCTATAAAGAGTTTGGCATTCACTCGAGTTCTGTATTCATCATCCAGAAACCTGAATTGCTCCAGTTTAAACTGTACTTTAATAAATCTTACTGAAAGGAACTGTGCATTTAAACAGTTAAAAAGAGAACGAAGATATCATTAGCAATATAAATGTTGATCATAAATAATCAACACAGGGAAGGAGAGATGGCTAAAAGTTAAGTGCTCTTACTGGTCTTGCATATAGATGGGCTCAATTGTCAGTACTTATATGGGGGAATCACATAACTGTTCATTATTCCAAGCTTATGGGTTCTAAGACTCTCTTTGGACTACTGTGGGGACAGGTGTACATGTGGTGCATATCCATGTATATAGACAAAAGAATCATATTCATTAAAAAAAAGTCAAGACAAACATAAAAAGCAAGAAGAATGTCCGATAATTGTAATCTAAATGACTCAGAAGGCCCAGACACTACATCTAGGAAGAGAATGGTATCTTCTCCTGAATTTCAAAATTGAAACTGGGGGGGGCGGTAAGCTCAGCAATGGAACATATGCTTGACATGTACAAAAACAAATACTTTAGGACCATCACCCAATAATATATATTTTAAAAACCTGGAATGTTGAACAACCTTTAATCTCGGCATGTGGGAGCAAGAGTCAGGGGAATCTCTGGGTTGGAGGCCAACCTGGTTTACAGAGCTACTCTGTCAGGGCTACTCTGTCAAAGCTTGTCTTCAGAAAAAAATATAGGAACAACAAAATTTTAGAAAAATTCAGGCTAGCAAAATGGCATAGCATTGAATACCAATTCCATAATTTTTAATGTTATTTAGTGATACTTTCTATACTGATGGTGAAGTAATAGCTGTACAAGAAAGAAGCTGCCTGATTCATTTCAACCACAACATAGTAGAAACATAGAAAAGGAAATGGGTTGAGGCTATAAAAACACATATCACAACCCCCCATGAGACATTTTATTCAGAGACATTCAACAAGTACCCCGAAGAAAGTCACCAAGGAGAGACACATGTTCAAATACCTCATCCTATCTGGGAGCTTTTCATTCAGTTGACAAGATTCTCACCCAGGTCACTATAGGCTCAAGGGTCATCCATGAAGAAAAGGCATTTAGTCACTTCAATGATTCTCATAGTCTGCAACAGCCCCTGCACTGTTGAAATGTCTAAAGTCTATTTTGACACTCAAGATAAATTTTTGACTGTGGCAT
Source organism: Onychomys torridus (assembly GCF_903995425.1). Lineage (NCBI taxonomy): Eukaryota > Metazoa > Chordata > Mammalia > Rodentia > Cricetidae > Onychomys > Onychomys torridus. The sequence goes on from NW_023412870.1 coordinate 327,841, forward strand.
CTTATAAATTCAGAAAACAATTTATTTCCAACATGTGAATGACAGAGAAAACCCATTACCATCCCAAAGGAGAGGAACTAAGACACAGCAAGGAAAGACTGGACCAAGGGGAGACTGAAACCCAGCAGGGCAAACACTGAATCTGGTTGCTATGTTTCAGAGACATGAGGCTTCATTTTATAAGGGCTTACATGGCTCTCTCTCCACAACTTCCCATACATCTCTCTCTATTGTTACTTCCTCTCTATATATGCAGCTAGCTCTCCATGTAAGATGTCTCATAGCTAAAGTATCTTAACATCTTATGGTATCAAAATACAGCTCAGACTTCATTGTTATAGTATCATGCAATGAACTCAGTCTTCTCACTAGAGCTCTTACTATAGCAAACACAGATGCCTAAAACAGAGCTGACCTGAAAATGCGGACTATAAATGTATAATCTTAAATTTTACAGCATTCTTGTCTCCAGAACCAGTTCAAAATCAATGATTACCCCAAATTTGGTTTCAAAGTTGTGATGGCCTCTGCCATGCTTAGACCAGAGTTACAGCAGGCTTTGAATAAAGTTGCTTCCTGGGACTGGCAATCACTGGGCCTAATCCCTCCATTAACTGAGGGCATATAAGAATGGATGGAGTCTTACCCTGGGGGCACCTTGCTAGGCTTCCAAAGTAGAGTAAGGGCCTTCTTTTTAATGGTGATAATCTCCCTGAACATTCCTGGCTCTGTTCAGCATTTGATTACCTTCTACAAATTCATAGTGCTTTTTCTCTATAACCCATAGACTTTTCATTTATTTATGATCCATTTCTTGATTTTTTTGTTATTTATTATATTTGTGTTTTAATTTTACACGTCAGCCATGCGTCCCCACCTCCACTCCTCCAGCCCCTCCCCTCCATTTCCATTTCCTCCAGGGCCAAGACTCCCCTGGGGATTCATTTAAACCTGGTGGATTCAGTACAGGCAGGTGCAGTCTCCTTCTTCCAGGCTGAGCAAAGTGTCCCTGTGTAAGCCCAAGGTTCCAAACAGCCAGCTCATGCACTAAGGACAGATCCCAGTCCCACAGCCTGGATGCCTACCAAACAGTTTTAGCTATTCAATTGTCTCACTTATCCAGAAGGCCTGATCCAGCTGGGGGCTCCACAGGCTTTGGTTCATAATTCATGTGCTTCCATTTGTTTGGCTATTTGTCCCTGTGCTTTCCCAATCTTGGTCTCAACAATTCATGCTCTTACAGTCCCTCCTCTTTCTCGACAATTGGACTCCTGGAGCTCCACCTGGGGCCTGGCCAAAAATCTCTGCATCCACTTCCATCAGTTATTGGATGAGAGTTCCAGTACGACTGTTAAGGTGTTTGGCCATCTGATCACCAGACTAGGTCATATCAGGCTTTCTCTCAACCATTGCCAGCAGTCTACAGAGGATGTATCATGATGATTTTTTAATGTAGTATGGAATGAATCATAAGTAATAGCTATCCAAGAGAGTCAATAGTCCATCTAAGAAATCAGCCCCATTATTTCTTTTTTAATTCTGCCTCAATAAATTTCTTGAGGACATGGGCAAAATAAGAAAAGTTAGGGGCCAAAATATCACACAAATGACCTTTATTTTAATTCCCCTGAAATCCTTTGACCTCTACCTCTACTGTTTGTAATATCTTTAACAGTACTTTATTCAAAGTACTACAAGAATAACCAATGAAGCACTGTATGCAGCTTTTTATGTCCTTTGCCATCTAAATTTTGATATCCTCAAGATTCCTCCAAAAAGTCATCATTCCCAGCACCTTTGAACAATAAAATCACTTTTGGTTTACCACATTCTGTTGCAACTTGCTTTTTTTCTTGCTCTGATTCAATTCTCTATAGAAAAGCACCTCAGGTAATGCATGTGCTTATTTGGCTCATTCTGGCAGATCACAATTCATCATTGTCAGTGTTTAGATAGATATTCAATCTAGCAAATGAATGCAAAAACCATGAGGAATCTTTGTTTCCAGGCTTTCTCTCTGACATAATCATTGTCTTATGCCAAGCTTGCTGTCTTATCTAGTGCAGGCCAGCTTTCTTAGGGATATTGCACACTCAGTGGAAGGGCTATCACCCATAATTCATCAATCAACAAAATCTCAAGCAGACTTAGCAACTAGGTATTCTTCTGATGGGACACATCCTCAATGGATGTTCCCAAAGGTGACTGTGGGCTCTGAAATGTTGACATCTAAAAGTAACTGGGACACAGAGACAATAATATATGAGACTTTACATATCCAAACCCAATGAATCAACTACATCAATAATTTAAATAGTGAAAAAAACACTGATGATGATAACAAGTAGCAAATCAGATACACTAAGAAATGAAGAAATACAAGTTTCTGAGATCAAGAAGAGAAAACTTAAATTGTTCCTCCACAGAAAATCTCCAAATGAAAAACCTAATATGATCCTAACATAATGTAGTAATTTTCCATAAAATAAAAATTACTGAAGTTCCATCATTTGCCAGAGAAACAATATAACTATATTATGACTAATAAAAAAACTCACACAACACAGATGGTACCACTGATAAAAGAAGACAGAAAGACAGACCTACAAATATAACGTTGTCCCTTGAAAAATAATTATGTTTCTAATGAAAATCAAAATCAGAGAAATCACTAACCACCACTCCCCCTGAGCACTCCAGTTCTCTCCTTCACCAATAATAGAAAATAGGTTGGGTGAGGAGACTTTTCCACCAAATTTGGAATCATTCACTTGAAGCCTGATATTTCTACATTGTATGCATTCCAGCCCAGGGCATAGGGTCATAATTTAGAAAGTTTCTATTTTTTGTAGGCTTTCTTCTACTGTCTTAGAGCATATCCTCTTCCTCATCCAAAGCTCAGGTTCCATTGTGAGAACATTAAATTATATATTCAATACACAGTGCAGCCAACCCATTGCCTCATTATAACTGGGAAATTGTGTAGCCAAAAAAAAGGCACATTCACACAGTAACAGTTGTTACTGCATAACTGTTGTTAAAGAAAAACAGGCCATGAATTAGAAAACAATGAGTGCTCATGATATGGCTTGGAGACAGTAAAGAGGATGTGGATATGATATAGATAAAATCTCAGAAATATATTTTGAAAAGTTGAAATGGGTATAACGGCCATGTGCTCCATAGTCCAGGGGTTTGTATTACAGCACATGAATAATTTTTCAAACCTTTATCTCTGGGTGTATATCTAAAACATGAAAAATAACAGTCACATTAGGCATGGCCAAATTTTACCTACATATATTTTGATTGAACTACTGTAACTATAGAAATTTGGTTTCATGGTAATATAAGTCCTTTATCCAGATTCTTGATTGTCCTTGTCTGTGGACCCCAAGAAATGGATAATCAGGACATTTATGGAACATCAAAAATTGATTACCTAATCCCACATTGCTATTCTCAAGTACTTTTGAAGTAGGAAATCTGTCAACCCCCAACCTGCCTTCCCCTTTCAGCACTCCACCAGCTTCAAAGTTGATCAATGAACTCAATTCTTGCACAGGTCCCTTTTCATGTATAACTCTCCACTAAAAGCAAGAGAGATTGGAGGCCACTCATTACCTGGTCTATTTTTTCTTCTTACTGACCAGTCAAGGCCGAGAATGGAAGGAATTGGAGGACTTTTTTCTCAGCACTGGGCAGCAGAAGCAGGATTAGCTGTTCAATGCAATTCTCCATTACATAGAAAGAGGAAAGCTTTAACTAAAGGAGACATTGCTCTTCACAGAAATCAATAATCAACATTATTTGAGAGAAAAGGAATAAAATTACTGATTACCTAGAGACATTGGAGAACAGAAACACAGAGATAAGAGAAGTAATGCACTGAAAATAATACCAATAAGCAATTTTTAAAATGATATAAATAATGTATTTATTTGTTGTTTTTATTTTTTTTTGAGACAAGGTTTCTCTTTGTAGCTTTTTGTGCCTTTCCTGGAACTCACTTGGTAGACCAGGCTGGCCTTGAACTCACAGAGATCTGCCTGGCTCTGCCTCCCAAGTGCTGGGATTAAAGGCGTGCACCACCACTGGCCGGCAAAATAATGTATTTTTAAGATAAAAATCTTAGCTATATTGATTTTGAAAAAGAGTGGAGGGGAAGTCACTAATATGAGATAGATTGATCTTGCTCATTTGTATATGTTGGCTGCTGAGATCTATAATTGGCACATCGAGTTATAGTCATTGACCTGTTTCTTAAACCTCTGAGCTGACATAACTGTGTCAAGCAGGATTTGACATATCTACATAGGAGAATTGCCTAATTACAAATTCAATATTCATTGGCTCAAGATAATTTTCCGAAGCCAGTTGGTGGTGGTGCATGCCTTTAATCCCAGCACTCGGGAGGCAGAGCCACATGGATTTCTGTGAGTTTGAGGCCAGCCTGGGCTACCAAGTGAGTCCCAGGAAAGGCACAAAGCTACACAGAGAATCACTGTCATGAAAAAACAAACAAACAAACAAATGGATAATTTTCTGAAACTCTACACTCACACAATCTGGTCTGTGATCATTCATGTGACATAAATTAAAACATGATGAGAAATTATAAGACAACTCTTGCTACCATAATCAGGTCTTTTTTTATAACAGTGACTCCAGCAGGTGATTGTCTACTCTGCTTCCCCCTTTAGTGTGCACAATAAATTATTTCTGCTATTTTGTCTGGAGTCAGAAGCAATGCTCCACATGTGAAAACTTTTCTGGTGACTGCATTAGATAGTCAACTCCATGACTCAAATGGATAATTTTAAAACTCTGAGGTGGCACAGTCATTTAAGAATTTTGAAGGTATAGTATAGAGAACAGTGAGATCATTAGCCTGAAGAGCAAGAGAATGGAATCAAGGACACCCGAGCCAACATAAAAAATGTCTCCAAAACATTTTTCTAACAGGATGGAAATTCTGCTGTCCTAGAATTAATACTGACTTCCCAGGGAGAAATCACACTTAGGATATTAATAAAGAAAAACACTTTTAATGATAGTATGAATCCATTTCTGGTAAATGATTAAATAGGAGACAGCCTTGGCATGTTTTGCATTCACCATGTGCATTCATCCATGTGTCTTTTAGCTTCATGCTCCAGGTTTCACTTTGAACAATGTAAATAGAGACAGCAACTTGTAAGTCTAGCCATTTGGGCAGATGGGTGAGTAAGATAGCAAAAATATTCCCAGAATTGTTTCTTAAACATACCAGACACCTGAGACAGCAGGTCATTCTGTAGTACAAGGTTAAAGCTGACAGGGGATGAGAATGATGGGAAAGGTGGAAGGTAGTAAAGATAAGAGCTGGTTTGGGGAAGTCTTGCACAAGCTATATTGTATGTCATGTAAGCTTCTTAAGGAAAACAGCATCTTGTATACTACTTCTAGGAGGTAAGTGTAAGGGGAGGGATGACTTCTGTTAAGTCAGCAGAAGCCATCATACAATGGGAAAGACTCAGGAGAAGGCTAATCAAACAGTGCCATAAAGGGGAACACGGGGCATCTCTAGAAAATTACTGAGTAAGCCCACCAGTTGTCTTGGGACTGATAACCACAGCTCCATGTGGGATCTGAAGCCACCCCACCATAAAAGGTCTGGTTCCAGAACATTAGCAGTTCACCCAAACATATTCCTGATCTTAAGGAGCTCTCTTTTATTGTCAATACATCAGGCCCTTAGGGTAAGCTCCCAAGACCTATGCCCCATGTTATTACTAGCTCTCCCAAGAATATTCCTAATGCTGGGCCTAAAAGAAAGCCTTGCTTGATCAGGCCAGTCTTTAATACAACAGCATTTTTCTTTACAAATAAATGTCACGTGGTGTCATAGTGCCCATCTGGCAAAACTATGCTTTTCTCAAGAAAACTGGAACATTGTGGCACTCCAGGCCTTAAGGTTGGTTTTGACCCAATAATGCCTCAATAAGAAGCTTGTTAAAATTTAATTCTTTGATATGTTTGGGCCTAGTGGCTTGTTATATACCTGTAGTGGCTCCTTTGTGATGTTTTGGAGCCAAATGTCTGGACAATCCTGATGAATATAAATATATCCTACCCTTCTAAACTCTAACACATGTGATTAGCATGTACTTATTGTTGGGGTATATTAGAGGCAGTCCACCCTCCTCTAAATTCTATTTTGTGAGAATTACTATCTCCTAAGCATTAGTAAATCCTTTAAATCACCAATTCTATTAATCTACATCACACCTTAGTGTGGAGTGCTACCCAATGCATGAGATGCCTTTTACAACCCCCCCCCCCCAAAATTAACTATAAATGGATCTTACATGTAAAAATTAAATGTGAAACACTGAAGCTCTGTATGGTAATAGAAGGTATTCTCCAAGTTTGGCATACTGCTTTGTAGTTAGAGTTTTCCTGCCTGGCCCACAGTCAAGACAAATCTCTCTTGCCCGCCAGGCCCATAGATGCTCAGAACCAACCAAGTAAACACACAGAAACTTACATTGTTTAGAAATTGTATGGCTGTGGCAGGCTTCTTGTTATCTACTTCTTTTATCTTAAATTAACCCATTTCTATTCATCTATACTTTGCCACATGGCTCATGGCTTACTAGTACTTTACATCCTCCTTGTCATGGCGGCTGGCTGGCAGTCTCTCTCCACCCCGCGTTCCACCTCCCAGAATTCTCTTCTCTCTTGTCCCACCTATACTTCCTGCCTGGCCACTGGCCAATCAGAATTTTATTCACACAGAGTGATATCCACAGCACTTCCCCTTTTCTTTCTTTTTAAGGAAGGTTTTAACTTTTACATAGTACAGTTACATATAACAAAACAATTATCAAGCAAGAATTACAGTTACAATATTAAAGAAGATATCCTATTTATCTTATATTTGTGAGTCTAAGGTTTTATATCTAACTTATCTTTTACCATAACTGAGGAAATTATAACTATCTAGTCTTCAACCATATCAAAGACCTCAGAAGGATATATTACCTGAGAACTGGGAGAAGGATGCAAGCATTTTGGGGAGTCTTGTAAGAGTAGATAGAGACAGCAGGCAGCCTGGACAGTCACCTAATGTTCCTTTGTAAAGTTGGGGCATTTGTCTTCAGCCCACAGGGCTAGAGTCTCTTGGTCACTTTTCTCAGTATCCTGTAGAATGTCTGGCAGTTTCCTCTGTGAAGCAGGAACCTGAAGGACCATTTTGTCAAGCAAAGTTTAGTGGTTACCTTTCTATGGGTCCTGCATGTTCAGTTGATCAAGCAGCCCAGGCAAGAACAGTTTCTTGTCCAAATGGCTATTTTTGCCAAGGTGAAGATAAACTCCATGGAAAGCATGTTGAAGTTCAAAAAATATTTGTAGTTAGAGTTTTCTTGCCTGGCCCAGTGAGGACAAATCTCTCTTACCCTCTCAGACCCAACCAAGAAAGCACACAGAAACTTACATTGTTTAGAAACTGTATGGCTGTGGCAGGCTTCTTGTTATCTACTTCTTCTCTCTTAAATTAACCCATTTCTGTTAGTCTATACTTTGCCACATGGTTTGTGGCTTACCGGTGTCTTTACATGTTGCTTTTCATGGCGGCGGCTGGCGGTGTCTCTCTCCAGCCTTCTACTTCCCAGAAACCTCTTCTCTCTTGTCCCGCCTATACTTCCTGCCTGGCCATGGGCCAAACAGCATTTTATTTGTACAGAGCGATATCCACAGCACTTCCCCTTTTCTTTTTTTTTTTAAAGAAGGTTTTAACTTTTACATAGTAAAATTATATATAACAAAATAATTATCAAGCAAGAATTATAGTTACATTATTAAAGAAGATGTCCTATTTATCTTATATTTGTGAGTCCAAGGTTTTATATCTAATTTATCTTTTATCATAACTGAGGAAATTATAACTATCTAGTCTTCAACCACATCAAAGACCTCAGAAGGTTATAATATTACCTGAGAAATGGGAGAAGGATGCAAGCAACTTTTGGGAGTCTTGCAGGGTAGACAGAGACAACTGGTAGTCTGGACAGTCACCTAATGTTCCTTTGTAAAGTTGGGGCATTTGTCTTCAGCCCACAGGGCTAGAGTCTCTAGGTCACTTCTCTCAGTGTCCTGTAGAATGTCTGGCAGTTTCCTTTGTGAAGCAGGAACCTGAAGGACCATTTGGTCAAGCAAAGTTCAGTGGTCACCTTTCTATGGGTCCTGCATGTCCAGTTGATTGAGCAGTCCAGGCAAGAACAGTTTCTTGCCCAAATGGCTATTTTTGCCAAGGTGAAGATAAACTCCATATGAAGTGTCTTTAATGCCCATCCTCCTCTCTGAAGTAAATCGGTGCTGCCAGGAGCAGACATGTCTCACTGTCCAGAAAGTCTAAATTTTAAAAGGATCTTAAATGCCATATTCTGTAGGTCTTTGAAGTATTTGAAGATTACCTATCTATCTGAAATATGTCTATGTATATCTAGAAGACCTAACTAACATGGCTATGAGTATGATTATCATAGATGACTAATTATTAATCTATTTTTAATTATCCATTTCAATTTAAATGAGCTATATGAACATAATACCTTAAACAAGAGTAGAAATATACACACAATATAACAAAATTAACTAAGTTTGTATCAATAGACTAAAATCTAAACCAATGTAAAACATTTTAAACAAGTTGTTGCTCTTTAGAAGTTCCCTAATCTACCCTTTCATCCTATTATATCTATATCATATCCCCCTTTCTTCCCTAGAAAGAGATCTCATTTATAATCAACCTGCTTTAAAGAAAAATATTGGTTTTTCTCTGTCCCACACCAGAGGGCTCTTCTGATTTGGGACACAAGAATCTAACCTTTTCTTTTAGCAATATGTCTGGGTTTAGAGAAGGAGTGAGCCAATTCTATCTCCAAAGCCAGCTTGATAATTTTGGGAATGTGGACGTAGTTTCTCTTACTACTTCCTGCTGGAGGGGGTGCTGTATCTTATGGGGATACAAAGAAAATTTTAGGATTATAGAGTAGTCCATTAGGGTGAACCTCTGAGCCAGTTGCCTTGAAACCATTCTGGATGTCAGATCATCTGGGCCATGGTGTCATCGGAGACCTTTCAGGTGGTCTTGGCTGATCAAACCTGAGATATCTTCATCTGGAACAAATCCACAGCCTCTGGCTTTCTGTGGAAACAAAAGCAGAGACTCCTTTCCAAAGCAACATATCCTTATATCCAAATTTTGAAGTCAAGGTACCTTTAAAATTTACATATTTATTTAACTCAACAGCTTTTACAATCAAATCTTTTCTGTAGTTAAAAATTCCAAAGACAAGACAAACCAGATTCTCTGTGTAATATCCATCTTTGTAAGACTGAAATACCACTGTGGCTGCTGGCTCCGCCTACCTCAGCTTCCCAACATGGTGGTGGTACAGTTTACCACCAGCTCTGGGTCTGGGTCTGGAGCCATGTGTACCATCAACTATCAGAAGGAGTTCTATCAAAGCAGTGCATAGCCCAGAAACTTTTTTTTCTTTTTTTTTAAACTAGCAAAGACTAAGTCTACCACGCAGCAGAGTAAAGTGCCGCTTGTAGACTCCTCATTCCTGCCACACTGCAGGTCAGACGCACACGCCAGGAACCCGCCATAGTAGCTCAAACTGGCAGGCTGCTGCTAACTTGAGAGAGACAATTAGGAAGTTGTTTTTAGCTCCGTCTTAGAATCTTTTTTCTCAGATTTTAGGTGGAAACTCTTGCCAACATGTTGGGCGCCATTTGTAGTTAGAGTTTTCCTGCCTGGCCCAGTCAGGACAAATCTCTCTTACCTGCCAGTCCCACAGTCGCTCAGACCCAACCAAGAAAGCACACAGAAACTTACATTGTTTAGAAACTGTATGGCTGTGGCAGGCTTCTTGTTATCTACTTCTTCTCTCTTAAATTAACCCATTTCTGTTAGTCTATACTTTGCCACATGGCTTGTGGCTTACCGGTGTCTTTACATGTTGCTTTTCATGGCGGCGGCTGGCGGTGTCTCTCTCCAGCCTTCTACTTCCCGGAATCCTCTTCTCTCTTGTCCCGCCTATACTTCCTGCCTGGCCATGGGCCAAACAGCATTTTATTGGTACAGAGCGATATCCACAGCAAATATTTTTTTTGTTTTTGCTTTTTGTTTTTTTTGAAACAGGGTTTCTCTGTGTAGTTCTGGTGCCTGTCCTGGATCTCACTCTTTAACCAGGCTAGCATCAAACTCACAGAGCTCCACCTGGCTCTGCCTCCCAAGTACTGGGATTAAAGGCTTGTTCCACCACCTCAAATCTCAAGCACCACCACTGCCCAGCTTCAAAGAGGTTTTTAAGCATGGCTCCCTACTTCCAGATCTGTGAGCAGATACTGCTCATAGTGCAGTGATTCAGAGGCTTGCCCCTGGGTCTAGGGAGTTTCAAGTACCATGTGGGACCTCAGAGGACCTAGATTCTACAGAAGGTTCCCACCCAGATCCTAAGAGAGGACAGACCACAGTGGATTCTACACCTAATCATCTGCTTCAACCTATCTGGAGACAGAAGCAACTCACTCACCTTTTAGGTTTTCCTAGGTCAGCCATGCTCTCTGCTCAACTCCCTACAGCAGGGCTCACAGCACACCACCTAAAGCCAATAGCACCAGGTCCTCTTGAAAGCCAAGTCTGAAACCTATGGCAGAAGGAAGAACCCTGCACCACTTTTGACTAGCAGGTCACCTGGAGGACCTGATTGGCTAGTGACACCTGAGTGACAAGAGCACATCCAATAGGGTTACAATGTGCTTAAAAACATAGCACAATGGTTCCTGTCCCCTCCAGCCCAGGCAAAGACTTTTTCTAGATCAGTAGAAATATGCATTTCAATAGCAGTTGCCCCAGGCTGCAAAGCAGACATGCTCTCTTCCTGCTTTCCATAGGCACTTCCTCTTCTTCCTCCTGGACACAATGTGGCTAGCTGGATTGCACAGACCACTATACTATGTGGGGTGGAGTGATTCGATGCCACACTGGTAGAAGGGTGCCCAGAATATTAACAACTGAAGAGATATTTAAAGACACACAAGGAGAGTGTTTGTTGTGAGACTTAACACTGACATCAGGTAAACTGAAGGTACTTTTTACCTGGTTGTCATAAGGACTTCAGACAACCAGCAAAGAAAAGCAGGAACTAGATCACAAACAAGATAATAATTTTTCTCCCATCAGAAAGCTGGATGATGGTTCCATTGCTTAAGGAGTTTTGTTCCTGAAATTGAGAGCAAAGTTTTGACAAATTAAATAATAATAAAGAGTAGTCTTCATGGAAAGTTGAATACTTAGAGAGTAATGGAGCCAAGAAAAATGCATTTATGACCCATTGTTAGCCAGCATATCTTCCTCCATAGACAGGTGAAAAAAAACACAACTGTATTATTCAAGCTTCTCTACATGGTCAGGACTGGTAGAATGAAGCTCTTCACTTATGTAGAAAGTTGATTTCATAGAATGTCTTACAAGCATGCAGGATAGAAAGAAAAGGGGAAAATCAGTAGCCATCTTGAGAGATGCTTCCCCCTCCCCTCCTCTAAAGGTTTTTGCTGATCAGCAGTTTTAGAAGTGATCAGAAGTTGAACTTCTAAGGCTGGGACAATAAATCTATGTGTCCTGGACTTGGCAAAACAAGATACATGGAGTAATGGGCTCAGGTGAACCAGATGTTGAACTCAGGGGAGAGTAGGATAGGAACAATAAATCTGAATGTAATGTATTAAATCATTTCCCCCCCTCCTTGTCCTCTCTCCATCCCTTTCCAAATTTTTCCCTTCCAATTTCTTCCTTGTTAGGCATGTGAGAATATGTATGCACAAATATATGAATAAAACCTGCTGAGTCCAATTCTGTTGGTTGTGTTTATAGGGATTCACTGATGAACACATTATGTTGGATAAGCACATAGGGAGCTCATCCCTGCCTGAGGCTAATTTGCCCACCTTCAGGAGAATGCTATTATTATGTGAGCAACAAGAGTCTTATCCCCAAGTGATCTAGGTGCCTTGGACAAAAACCATTATCAAAACTAGGAAAATAGTAAAAATAATAGTAAACTTGAAGTAGTAAATACCTCAGCTAACAATTGCTATCACCTTGGCCTTGAATTTCTGGCACTGCAGGGAAGACTATGGACATTGTCCCCAGCCAATTGGTTTCCCTTGGTTCTGTGGTCCTTCAACCATAACCCACTGACCATTCTCATTTTGGATGACTTTGAAAACCTGAAATTCCTACCTCCACATGCTAAGTACCATGATTGTAGGCCTGAGCCACCATGTCTAGCCTAAGTTGCTTCAAATGCATTTTATAAGGCATTAGAATGATGGGATAAGTTACATGAACAATTATTCTTAACTATAATAAAAAAAATACTTATCTATGTGAGCCCGGGTTTCACTTTCTGTAGAATAAGGACAGAACTCTACCCAGGTCATTGATGAGTTGTAACAGACTCAATAATAAAGAAAAATAAAATTTCTCTGAGTTGGAATACAGTGAACATTAAGGCAGGCAGGCTACATTTGATGGGGACCTTCTTCTGTTACTAAACATAGGACCAGAACCCGTGCCCTGGCTACTCTAACTAGACAGGCTCAGCTACTCATCCTCAGTAAGCCAATTAAATGTACCAAGTGACATGCCCACCTATAATGGGGGAACTCTGGAGGCAAGGTGAACAGATCTCTTAGATGTCCTAGGATGGCCTAGTGTGTAGTGTGAGTTCCAGGCCAACCAGGGAGTCATAGTAATACTATTTGTTACAAAATGAAAAAAGAAAAGGGAAAAAAGCAAATTATTAATGAAAATTTAAAACATGACACTTATTCAAATTGACTAATTAGGGACAATAAAGAAAATACAAGGCAACTTACCCATCCTTGGGTATCTTTAAGAGGTTTAGATAGAAGGCAAACAATATGCAAAACTAAGTAATCTAATAAAGCCATTTAATAAATTTTCTCCATCTCCAAAACTCTCCCATATTCCTATCTGGAGGTTTCAAGTCTTTTCCCACAATGAGATGCCAAGTGTAATTAGAATTCCATGTGGTCCACTATTTCACTAGCTGTAAGCCAAAGAGAGAGATATAAGAATCTCCTTAGAAAACCTTTATTCCTAACAGGAATGTACGTTACAGGGATTGACAGGGTGGTGACTGAGGTGCTTGAAGGCCCAAGTGAGGATCATGAAGTGGGGCCTGCAGGAACTTGTCACTGACAGTTACATGTAGTTGTCAAGAAAAGGAAAGAGTGGAAGACCTGGAGGGCACTGATTCACCACAACTGAGTAGATACAGAGAGCACAATAGAAGCCAGCTCATTCTCAGGACACCCCAAGCACTCCTCTCTGGTCATTTGATCCTGGGCTGTGACACCCAAAACTCCCTCCCTAATGATTTTTTCATACTCTATAGCTCTTTGTAAATACCTGATTGCCCCAGTCTTAGTCTCACTTTTGTTTGAGTCTCAGGCTCTCCTGACAACCCAGATGTCATCTGGATTCACCACCATCCAGGGCTCCTAACTAAAAGTTTTACAAGCATCAAGAAAGCCGAATACCATCCCATTCAGACAAGTTGGTCTTCATGCCTGCAAGTTCCTCTCTTCTCCTTACAGGAGGTTTAAACTCCAGCGTGGGTCCACCTGACAATTGTCTTTGTGGGCTACATTGCTGCTCATTTTTGGCATTGGAGATAAACTCAGTCTTCTGGCTTTGATCAAGCCATCAGACACTTTAAGGGCTTGATAGTTTCTCTCATGACCAAGTACACATTTTCTGGAGATTTGGGCTTGGGAACTTCTTTAAGAACCACATGTAGGTTAGGTTTGGATCCTTTTAATCTTATATTTCTTTTGGGTGATCAGGGATGAGGTAAAGATGGAATCAGGATCATCCATCACATCTTACTGCTGTCATGACATGTTCATGGGGCTGACTAGATGGTTCAACACCTGAGAGCACTGGCTGCTCATTCACAGAGCCTGACTTTGATTCTCAGCACCCCAAAAACAGCTCACAACTACCTGTAAGTACAGGCACAGGGATCAGACACTCCCTTTTGACATCCACTTGTACCTGGCATTCACTTGATATAGACACAGGCAAAACTCATACACCTAAATTTAATTTTGTACACTTTGAAAATAACATATCCAACATCCAGTAAAACCAACACTTTACTTTTCTTCATAGCTGGGAAGTCCTGCAACTAGAGGCAAGTCACATTCAAATGGTAACTGTTGTTAAGCAAAAAGAGGCCATGGATTAGAACACAATGAAGCGTCTATGGGAGAGCTTGGAGGCAGGAGAGATAGTGGAAATAATGTAGTTATAATTCCAAACATTATGTTAAAAAAGATGAAACAGGCTTTATGGCCATTTGCTTCAGAGACTAGAGATTTGCATTAGAGCACACCAAGTTCTATTTACATCATTACTCTTGGGGTATACATCTTAAACCTGAAAAACAGTCATATTAGACAGCATCACACCATTTTATTCCATTTCTTCTATTCTCTTTGAACTGGTCTAACTACAGGAATTTGGTTTCATGGACATTCAGTTCATTGGCCAGATTCTTGATTGCCTTGTTTGTGGACCCAAGAAATAGCCAGTCAGAATATTAACTTATGATCGCAAATTGACTTCCTCACTACCCATTTCTTATAGCAACTGCTGTCACAGAAGGAAAGCTTTCACCCTCTTGCTTGTTCCTCCTTTTCTGTGCTGTGACTACACCTACTTTAAAGTTAGCAAGTAAACTCAATTCTTTTATTTATTTATTTATTTATTTATTTATTTATTTATTTTTTGGTTTTTTGAGACAGGGTTTCTCTGTGTAGCTTTGTGCCTTTCCTAGAACTCACTTTGGAGACCAGGCTGGCCTTGAACTCACAAAGATCTTCCTGTCTCTGCCTCCCAAGTGCTGGGATTAAAGGTGTGTGCCACCAATGCCCGGCTGTGAACTCAATTCTTTCACAGGTCCCAATTCATTCATAAATTCCGGATAAAATCTATAGAAGTTGTTGGATATTCATTCACTGATCTATTTTCCTTCCAACAGTCCAGTCAAGGTGCAGTCAGGGATGAGTTTCATGACTATCTTTCAAGCACTGGGCCCCAGAGGCAGGATTAGGTATTCAAAGCAATTTTTAATTTTATGGTGTGAGACAAGACTAAGCCACAGGAATCAGTGATCTAAACAAGTGGTTCTCAACCTTCCAAATGCTGTGACTCTTAAATACAGTTCCTAATGATGAAGTTATACCCTTAACTATAAAATTATTTTCACTGCCACTTTACAACTATATTTTTGCTATTATGAATTATATAAATATCTGTGGTTCCCAATCATCTTAGGCCAGTCCTGTGAAATGGTCATTTGATCTCCCAAATGAAGCCATGACCAAGGTTGAGAATCACTGCTCTAAACTGATATAAATAAACAGATAAATAAATAGCACTTTAAAAATGGAATGAAATTCTTAAACTGAGAAACATTGAAAAATGAAAAAACAGCAATGCATTTAAAGAAAATGAATTTTTAAAATGATATCAATAATTGATGTGTTAAAATGATAAAAATAATTGGAAGAAAACTTAGCTATACTGACTTTGAAATGGAGTATCCACCTCCATGGTAAAGTGAATCCCTTTAATAAGAGAATGTATGACTTTGTATCATGTAAAGTGTTAGCCTCTGATTGTTGTGAGCTAACACATGAAGTTACAGCCATTGGCTTATGTCCCAAATTTCTCAGCTGACTTAACTGTGTCAACCAGGATTGCACATATCTGCATAAGAGATTTTGCTAAATGGAAACTGTATACTTGGTAGTTCAAGTTATTCTCCCTAAACTGTACACCCACCAATTCTATCTGTTTTTAATCACATGGAAGGAATTAATACATGAAGGAAAATCCAGAGAAAGTCACTGTCCCTGACCCATCTGTCCTTCTATGTAATGAAGAACCCTGAAGCTCACTGCCTTTAACTTCAGTTGTGATTTAGCTATTGTCTGGTCTCCACCCCCCACCCCCTGCAGTGTACACAGAATACTGTTCCTCTTCTTCTGGTCTGAGGGGAAAAGCCATGGTCCACATGCAAATATTTCATGTTCTGCAAAGAACAGTGCACCATGTGACTCAAATGCTACAGATATGGAATTCAAGAATTTAGGGTAGTTAATCAGGAGTATAGCAATGTCAATGTTCTCTCAGGCTACAGGGAGGACTCAAGTCCACCTGAACCAATGTGAAGCTGTGAATTCCTTCCAGGTTAATATGGATCCATCAAGGAAGACGCCCTTGAGAGGTCTCCAGATGATCCAACATACAGAACAGCTTCAAAGCAACTGGCTCAGACAATATAGCCTCACAAACTACTCCAGTCAGGACTTGACCATTATCCTGAATTTTCTGAGGATCCCCATAAGGTTGCCAGCACCCCCAGTCAGCAGGAAGTAGTATGAGAAGCTATACCTAAATTCGCAAAATATTGTTTATAAATTTTTATTTTTACTTAAAGTGGGTTGATTATAAATGCAACCTCTTTCTAAAGAAGAAAAGGGGATATTATATATATGATGGAGTGAAAGGTAGATTATTGAATCTACTTTTAAAGAGCAACAACTTGTTTGAAATGTTTTACATTGCTATGGATTTTAGGTTATTGATACAAATTTAAAGTTAATTTTGTTATATTCTTGTTTATGGTATTATGTTTATGCAACTCACTTAAAATTGTAATGTATAATTAAGAAATACAGATTAATTATTAGTCATCAATGATAATCAAACTTATAGTCATGTTAAATTTTCTAGGTTTATGTAGATATATTTCAATTAAGTAGATTATCTTTAAACACTTCAAAGACCTACAGAATATGGCAGTTAAAATGTTTTAAGAACTTAGACTTTTCTAGACATTGAGACATGTCTGCTCCTGGCAGCACCAATCTACTTTAGAGAAGATAATGGGCATTGGAGAAACTTATAATGGAGCTTGCTTTCTTTGTGGCAAAAGTTAGACACTGAGCAAAAAAGTGCCATTGCCTCAACTGCTTGACAGGGTGCTATATAAACTGGACATACAGGATCCATAGGAAGGTGACCACTGAACTTTGCAAGATAACATGGTCCTTCAGGCTTCTACTTCACAGAAGCTGCCAGACATTAGACAGGGCATGGGGAGAAGCAACTGATGAACTTTGCCAGAATGGGTGGAACAGTCCTTAATATTTCCTGCTTCACTGAAAGCTATGTCAGAGACTCTAGGCCTGTAGGCTGAAAATGGATGCCCCAACAGTGCTGAGAAACATTAGGTGACTGTTCAGGCTGCCAGCTGTCTCTGTCAATTCTTGCAATTTTCAGACATTGCTCAGTTGCACTTCCTGTTTGCTTAGGTAATATAATATCCTTCTGGGGTCTTTGATGAAATTGAATACTAGATAGTTAGAATTATAGTTTTCCATAGTCATGATAAAAAATGTTGGCCGAGTGGTGGTGGCGGCGGCACATGCCTGTAATCCCAGCACTCGGGAGGCAGAGGCAGGTGGATCTCTGTGAGTTCGAGGCCAGCCTGGTCTACAGAGCTAGTCTAGGACAGGCTCCAAAGCTACAGAGAAACCTGTCTCAAAAAACCCCCCAAAATGTTATAGAACTTTGACTCACAAAAATAGGATAGACAATAGAGTATTTTCTTTAATTTTGCCAAATACAAATAGACTAGATAATGTAACTATAATTCTTGCTTGATAACTTTTATATATAATTTTACTATGTTAAAGTTAAAACCTTCCTCTTTGATTAGACAGAAAAGGGGAAGTGCTGTGGGATGTCTTTCTGTATGCTATGAATATGTGTAGCTCCAAGTGCATAATAAATAAAGATGTTTTGGCCTATGGCAAGAAAACTTACAGCCAGATGGGAAATCTAAGCAGAAGGACACAGAGAGAAAGGTATAATGGGCTTACACAGGGACACTTTGCTCAGCCTGGAAGGAGGGGACTGGACCTGCCTGTACTGAATCCACCAGGTTTAAATGAGTCCCCAGGGGAGAATGGGAGAGATTCCAGCCTCATGACCAAGAAGCAACAAGATGCCAGCAGACTGGTAATGACATGATCATGTGGCAACACATAGATTAGAAGGAATGGGTTGAGTTAAGTTATAAGAGCTAGCTAGTAAGAAGCTTGAGCCACAGGCCATACAGTTTGCAATTAATATAAGCCTCTGTGTAATTATTTTGTAAGTGGCTGTGAGAACAGGTGTGGGAGAGAGTTGTCTAGACTGCTGGGCAAGGCAGGACTGGAGATACCTCCCTCTACCAGAAGGGGGACAAAGGACTACATAAGTACCCTCAGTCTGACTGGTGCAATTAAGTCTAGCTCTCTAAGAATTTCTGAGGAGTCTTTGACACAAATCTGGGCACATCTAAGTCCTGTGATGACATTTACTCTATCTTCAGAACAGGTTTTCTTTATCCTGAGAGCCTATTGCTACATGGATGCCAAGAGTACATAATGAGTATTTCCAGATAGGAGACACAATGTAAGGATGGATTTATAGCCTCCCCAGAGGATTCCAATATGCTTCAAAGGTGAATACATGATCCAAGAGTAATTCTGCACAAATTGGGTGTGGCAGTTGAGAGAAAATGACCCCCAAAAGCAATCTATATGTTATAGATTGTATTTATTTGAAAAAATTTATTTGGATAAAATTATATAAATTACATCAATATATTTATGTTAATATATTTTATATTTGTTAAAAACATTTTAAATAGTTTTTATGTATGTACATAGTGATCACTACGTTTTCATTTGTTGTATATAAAATGTTGTTCTTTGACCATTTTTATTTACACCCCACAATTAAATGCCTTTCTTCTCTGATGCCTTTTGGACTTAACATCTTTCCAGGTCAGAAATTCTTCACTGAGCAATAGTCACTTGAGGAGCTGGATCATCAGATATCATCCATTTCAGATATATTGACATCCAGGTTTTTTTAAAAAAGATTTATTCATTCATTCATTCATTTATTTATTTATTTATTTATTTATTTAT
This sequence comes from Onychomys torridus, assembly GCF_903995425.1. Lineage (NCBI taxonomy): Eukaryota > Metazoa > Chordata > Mammalia > Rodentia > Cricetidae > Onychomys > Onychomys torridus. The sequence continues at coordinate 346,975 of NW_023412870.1, forward strand.
TTATTTATTTATTTATTTATTATGTACACAGAAGAGGGTGCCAGATTTCATTACAAATAGTTGTGAGCCACCATGGGAGTGCTGGGTATTGAACTCAGGACCTCTGGAAGAGCAGTCAGTGAGTGCTCTTAACCTCTGAGCCATCTCTCCAGCCCTGACATCCAGTTTTTGAGTTTGATTCATTCTCAAATTTTTCATCTAGCTACTTATATTTTGTTTAAAATACATAAAAACTATTTAAAATGTTTTAAACAAATATAAAATATATTTAACATAAATATATTGATGTAATTTATATAATTTTATCCAAATAAATTTTTTCAAATAAATACAATCTATAACATATAGATTTTTTTTGCTTGTCTTATATTTGGTTTACTTTTTTTAAGGTTTATTTATTTATTATGTATACAGTGTTCTGCCTGCATGTGTCCTTGCAGGTTAGAAGAGGGCACCTGATCTAAATGCAAGTGGTTGTGAGCCATCATGTCGTTGCTGGGAATCAAACTCAGGACCTCTGGAAAAGCAGTTGGTGCTCTTAATCACTGAGCCATCTCTCCAACCCTTGGTTTACTTTTTAAATAGAACTCTAGTCCTAGATACTGAGATCCACAGGTATGCTGCATAGACATGTTGAATTCTTTGAATGGAAGGAAATAAGATATCCCACAAACAACAACAACAAAAAACTCTGGTTCCTACTGTCTCCATTTTCTGCATTACTAAAGTCAATACAAATTAAGAACTCTTCTTAAAAGCCTATCAGAGAAATCAGAGGCTCTGTCTACCAAAGCCTCCCACAAACCCTAGACATATTACAATTTACCTTACTTTTTCTAATTCTCTGTGTAGCAGCAGGTAATGAGGAAACTGTCTGAACTATCTTGTCAAATAGATTAACAAGTCTCTTTCAAGAAGCAGGTCATACTCAAGAGGAAATGCTACAGATGCCTACCAAGAATAATCAGAGCAGGCAACCTTAGTTGTTTCCCTGGTACCTAAGACATATCCTTTGTTGTTCAATCTTAATTCCACATAATGCCCAGGGGCTGCTAACCTTAGCACAAAAAGTGGACAATTCTCCCAAGGGTCTTTGTCTCTTGATTTATACAGGCTCTGCAATAACATAAATTTTGATTAAATAAACTTATTTTGCTTTTCTTCTGTCAACCTAACTTTGGCTATAGAAGGATCAGTGGTGACTCTTGTGATGAGGAGGAGATGTTACATATGTTTCTACCCTTTTATGTTTTTATCATAAATTTTGGAACATCTATGTCAGTCTCTGAGTCTGGTATGATATATACTCCATTTCTTCTGACTTCACGTTTTGCCTTATATTATGCCTATAATTTATTAGTTTTAAATTTAAACAGGATATATCTGTAATGAAGACTTCAGTATCAGAGGTTTACAATGAAGATTTAGGCTACTTTGTCTATGACTTGTACTGTTAATATTTTCTATAGTTTAGTTTCTAAATTGTAGTGGTTTTTTTTTTTTGCTGTTTTCTTTTTATTTTGTGGGTTTCCCAAAGAACATGTGCCCAAGATTAAATTTGGTTTTCTTATTGGGTATATATTCCATACGGTATTTAGGTGTTTCTTAACTCATTTCTCCACTAAGCTTTGCTAGGAGGAGGAGGCAGAAGCTGACAAACAAGACTTTTTCTAGGTCAGATAAAGTTCCTGGAAAGAGCATCTTTTGATGACAAGCTCTGTTTACTGAGAACACTTTGTGACATTCTCAAGTTGCTTCTCTCTCAATGCTTTTGCTGGAGCACAAGTGTTTTTATCTGCACTCTCATCATTGAGAACCTTGCGAAGTTCTAGTAAACCCCATGCAGTTTAAAGACTTTATAGAAGAGCAGCGGCAGCAATATGTCAAGATAACAGACACTCAGCCTTCAGGAGTTGCTCACTCCTGCTTTAGCTTAAATACTCTTGTCATCTGTGGCCCCTGTGATTCTGCTGCTGCTGGCCTAATCTCAGTGATGATGTTGTATTTGCTCATCTTTCCATTGTCTATTTGGTGAATTTTTCCTATGACATCAATTATCTGGTGAAATTCAGAAAGGAGGATGGACACAAGATGAATATTTTTGTTTGTTTGTTTTAATATGAAGTCAATAGCAATTAATTCCATTTTTAAAAGTGTTTTAAATAGAAATCAGATTCCCAAAGAATATTACAGAGGATGTAATTTTCCTTGGTATAGAATTTAAATAATTTGATAAAAGCTTGGATGATTACCTTCCTTTACAATTTCATTTTGTTTAGTTTAACTTTACCCACAAGCTCTTAACTCACTTATGTGCATGAGATCTTACATTTATGCAATTTATATGAAGTTTAAGTTACATATATTTATAACATTTAGTAAATTATAAATGATACATTATATATGTCATAATATATTTCATGGCTTTTTCTTTTTATTATTACTTCAATTTTGGTTAGTTCTCTCTAGAAATATGGCTGTAGGAAACCTTAATAGATACTTGTTTATATGCATTGGCTGTAATTTATTAAGTGAATGGTCTTATGTAGCTGGTATAATTAACAGCAACTTATGCATTTTTTTTTTAAGTTTTGCAAAACCGAGTTTCCTTGCATAGCCCAGGAATTAGCTCTGTAGACCAGGCTCTCCTCAAACTCAGAGATGGGACTGTCTGTCTCCTAAGTGCTGGGATTACAGGCATGCACCATCAAAACCCGGCCAATTTTGTATTTTTAAGTATAACAGTTTTGCTCTGTTTTTTAAAGTGCTATTAGTCATAGGGATGAGGAAACTTGTTATTTTCAGTACATTAAAAGTAATGACTAATTTATATCGTTTACCTTCATATATTCTACTAAAGGCACATAATTCATTCTGCTTCAGACATATTGTTTCTTAACTAACTTCCTACATTTGTTACATTTTGGAGTATACTAATCATCTTCACACAATGTGCTAAGCTGCTCTGACCTATTACAAAGGAGATTTGAAACATAAATACATTAAGGTGAAATAAATGAAACATGGCAGTGTATTTACAACTCTGGAATAAGTTAGAATATTATTTTATAGAGCTGACACCTTTGCATCAATATTAAATGCTATAGTACTTCAGGGACAAGAGATTGATCCTAGAAGATTGTCAAAAGTGCACAAATATTTATTAAAATTCACTGAGGTGCATCAGTGAGGGCTTGGACTATGCTTACTTGCCCAGTGCACTTGGGCAGAACATCCTGCTGGCAGTGCATATGAAGAAAAAGAGCTGTAGACTACATGGAAGATGGAGAAGTACAGTGAGAGGTGACAGACAGGGGAATATTATAGTGACCTAGTTCCTTCAGTAATGTCCCATTTCATAAATTAGGCTTTATAACCTCTCAAAGCAGTGCCACCAGTAGGAGACCAAGCACTGAAATCATGAGGGTTGAGAGAAGAATGATCTTCATTTCACAGGACAATGACTTATACTACAGAGGGTGTTATCTGATTGCCACTCATTAATTAGCCTAAAACATAATGATGCAATACTACTAGGCTCACAGTTTCTTACAAGTCTGTAGGTTTACTAAGAGGTCCCTTTATTCTGTGTTATCATGTTAGGACATAAATGATTTCCCATGGACTCAGTTACACATCTCTATTCTCTGCCCAAACAATGGGTATATCTGTAACTCACGTCCTGCCTCCTGAAGGTCTTCTATCCTTCATGGGATAAACTAGGCTTTTCCAAATAGTGAACAACCGCTATATCAGCAAGCCCTCCCCTCACACACAGTATTCACTTATTTGTTTGTGGTTACTTGTGCTATTGTCAATTAAGATGTTATCATATTGCCTTGGTTTATATAAGCCACATAGAAATCTAACACACAGGGACTGGAGAGATGGCTCAGAGGTTATGAGCAGTGGCCTGCTCTTCCAGAGGTCCTGAGTTCAATTCCCAGTAACCACATGGTGGCTCACAACCATCTGTAGTTAAGTTAGATCTGGTGCCCTCTTCTGGTCTGCCTGCATGCATGCAGGTATAACACTTGCATACATAATAAATAAATCTTTTTTTTTAAAAAAAAAAAAGAATTCTAACACACAGAAAAAATGAAAATAAAGCCAATTCTTCAGAAAAAGTTATAGGAAGACCACAACACCATGCTTGGACCACAGTTGCAGAAGGATCTGTGTGAAGTTGCCTCTTGGAAATGGGAATCACTTCTCACTCCTTCTATTAAATGAAGATGTACAAGATGGAGTGTTACACTTACAGAGTACCTTGCTAGGCTTCCAGTATAGAGCAAGGGCTTTCTCTTTAATGGTGATAATCTTGAAAAGTCTTTCATCTGTTTCAGTAATTGACTGCCACCTGAAACTACCTAGTGTTGTTTTGCTCTAAAAGCCAGACTTTGCATTTCTCTTTATCCCACTAGTTGCTATTTCTCACTATAGACCTGAATGATTTATCAGTAATAACCAATACAACCAATATTTTATCAAAGAAATTAGCACAATATTTTTAAATTCTACCTCACTCAAATTTGAAGGACAGGTGCAGAAAAAGAAAGATATCACAAAAATTACCTCTAGCTTAATTTTTCTTGGAGACTATTTACCATTGAAAGGCTATATGACATTGAACACAACTGTATGCATTACCATTGATTATCCCATCTTCCAGGTCCTACAGGAACAGCCAACTAAGCTCTGTGTACTGCTTCTATGGCTTTTGCCATCTAAAGTCCTAATATCCTCCACATTCTTCCAAAAGACAACATTGCAAGTCTTTTGCAGTAGTAACAAAATCACTTTTGTGTAGCATGAATCTTAACAAGTCATCAATAAAATCAAACCTGCGGCCAGTGGATGCTGAAAGATTAGAGAAGCAGAACAAGCCACAGCTACCTCACCTCGCCAGTTCCTCAGCTGATCCTGTTTCCTCAGACTGGAATCCTCTGTGTCCTCATCCAGAATGGATCTCAGCTGAACTGCTGCTCCAAAGCCTAAAAGCTTAACCAGCCAAATGCTTCTAGTTTCTGGTCCCCACACCTTATATATCTTTCTGTTTTCTACCATCACTCCCTGGGGTTAAAGGCTCACTTTCTAGTATTAAAGGCATGTGTTACCATGCCTGGCTGTTTCCAGTGTGGCCTTGAACTCACAGAGATCCAGAGGGATTTCTGTCTCTGAAATGCTAGGACTAAAGGTGTGAGTGCCACCATTTTCTAGCCTCTGTATCTAATGGCTGTCTGTTCTCTGACTCCAGATAAATTTATTAGGGTGCACAATATTTTGGGGAACACAATACCACCACACTTTTGAGGTACCAGTTTTTAAATTCTAACTTGCTTTTCTGTTGCTGTGATTAAATTTTCTAACCAAAAAAAAAAACTGAGTTAATGAACAGGTTTAATTGGTTGACAGCCCAAGACACAGTCCATCATTGTGGGATCTTAGGATACAAGCTCAAGCTAATAACTGGTGGTAATCCATATAGAAACATGGTTTCCCGGCATTCTTGCTTTGTCACTGTCTCATGTTCAGCTAGCTCTTATACAACCCAGCCCAACTTCCTTAGGGATATCGTTACCTTCAGTGGAAGACTCTTCCCACATCTATCATCAATCAAGACAATCTCTAACAATAATTGCAACCAGCCAGTATGATCTAGTCAAGCTACCAACTGAGGCTCCCTCAGATGTCATGTTGATAGTAGAAGCAAAGTTGGACACAGTGACAATATATGAGAGTATTTTTAAAAATCCCAAACAAATTTATTAACAATATAAACCACTTAATTAGCAAAATCCCAAACAATAATGATTGCAAACCTGGAAAACACAGATATGCCAAAAAATAAGGAGAGGGAAGATTCTAAGATCAAGGGGAGAAAACTAAAAGTGTTTCTCCACAGAAAGTCCTCAAATCAACAAAAACTCAAGGAACTCACAACATAACAGGAAATTTTCAGAGTACAAAGATAGGTAAAGGTCCATCATTTTCAGAGAAACTACAATATAATTAGATGATAAATAATAAAACCACACAAAATGGGCCCCAGAACTCCCATCTGGACCAGAGGTGAGGGCCTGGGGTTATAGTCAGAGAGGCAACTGCCCCTGGGTCCCACCCTGGGGCACCAGCCATCTTGGGAGGACCTGCCCAACTTAGCCCCAGTTTCCAGCCATTCGGCAGGCCCTGTGGGAAGGCTCTCCTTTTCCAAGACTGCAGGCTGTCTGTCACTCGCCGAATCCCACTTATCCTGAGTACCTTCACCCTGTTCTCACTCTGTCTGGTGGTCAGGCTGAGATCCAGTCCGCAGCACTTCCAAGACAAAACCAGATTTAAACAATACTTATCCACAAACCCAGCCCTACAGAAAGCACTAGAAGGAAAATTTCAACCTAAGGAAGGCAGATACACCCATGAAAACACAGGCAATAGAGAACACCACAGCAGGAAACCCCAAAGAAGAGAAGTACACACATACACTACCACCAAAAAATATAGTAACAGGAATGAACAATCATTGGTCATTAATATCCCTTAATATTAATGGACTTAATTCACCTATAAAAAGACACAGACTAACATGGGTACAAAAACAGGACCCATCTTTCTGCTGCATACAAGAAACACACCTCAAATTCAAAGATAGACACCTCCTAAGAATAAAAGGCTGGGAAAAGACTTTCCAATCAAATGGTCTTAAGAAGCAAGCTGGTGTAGCCATCCTAATATCCGGCAAAATAGACTGCAAACTAAAATCAATCAAAAGAGATGATGATGGACATTACATACTCATCACAGGAAAGATCCACCAAGATGAAGTCTCAATTCTGAAGATTTATGCCCCAAACACAAGGACACCTACATATGTAAAAGAAACATTACTAAAGCGTAAATCACATATAAAACCGCACACATTAATAGTGGAAGATTTCAACACCCCACTTTCACCTTTGGACAGATCAGCCAAATTGAAACTTAACAGAGACATAATGGTCTTAACTGATGTTATGGCTCAAATGGACTTAATCCATATCTACAGAACATTCCACCAGAACAAAAAAGAATACACCTTCTTCTCAGCACCCCATGGAACCTTCTCTAAAATCGACCACATACTTGGCCACAAAGCAAATCTCAACAGATACAAAACAATTGGAATAACCTCCTGTGTTCTATCAGACCACCAAAGTTTAAAGTTAGATTTCAACAACAACAAAAAAATACAGAAATCCTATAATCTCATGGAAACTGAATAATGCTCAACTGAATCACCAATGGGTTAAGGAAGAAATAAAGAAAGAAATAAAAGACTTCCTAGAGATCAATGAAAATGAATACACCACATACCCAAGCTTATGGGATACTATGAAAACAGTGCTAAGAGGGAAATTCAGAGCACAGAATGCCCACATAAAGAAGCAGGAGAAATCTCATGCTAGTGACTTGACAGCACACCTGAAAGCCCTGGAACATGAAGAAGCAAAGTCTCCCAGGAGGAACAGACTCCAGGAAATTATCAAATTGAGAGCTGAAATTAATAAAATAGAAATAAAGAGAACAATACAAAGGATTAATGAAACAAAGAGTTGGTTCCTTGAGAGGATCAACAAGATAGACAAGCCCTTATCCAAACTAACCAAAAGACAGAGAGTGAGCATCCAAATTACAAAATCAGAAATGAAAAGGGGGACATAACAATAGACAATGAGGAAATCCAGAGAATCATCAGGTCATACTTCAAAAAACTCTACTCCACAAAACTGGAAAATCTAAAAGAAATGGATAATTTTCTGGATAGGTACCACATACCTAAGTTAAATCAAGACCAGATAAACCATTTAAATAGTCCAATAACCCCTAAGGAAATAGAATCAGTCATTAAAAGTCTCCCAACCTAAAAAAGCTCTGGACCAGATGGTTTCACTGCAGAATTCTACCAGATATTCAAAGAAGACTTAATACCAATACTCTTTAAATTGTTCCACACAATAGAAGCTGAAGGAATATAACCAAAGTCCTTCTATGAGGCTACAATTACCCTGATTCCTAAACCCAACAAAGATGCAACAAAAAAAAAAGAGAATTACAGGCTGATCTCCCTCATGAACATTGATGCAAAAATACTCAATAAAATTCTGGCAAACAGACTCCAAGAACACATCAAAACAATTATCCACCATGATCAAGTAGGCTTCATCCCAGGGATGCAAGGGTGGTTCAACATACAAAAGTCCATCAATGTAATACACCACATAAACAAACTCAAAGAAAAAAATACATGATCATCTCACTAGATGCAGAAAAGGCATTTGACAAAATCCAACACCCCTTCATGATAAAGGTCTTGGAACGATTAGGAATACAGGGAACATACCTAAACATAATAGCCAACAGCCAACATCAAGTTAAATGGGGAGAAACTCAAAGCAATACCACTAGAATCAGGAACAAGGCAAGGCTGTCCCCTCTCCCCATACTTATTCAATATAGTACTTGAAGTTCTAGCCAGAGCTATAAGACAACATAAGGAGATTAAGGGGATACAAATTGGAAAGGAAGAAGTCAAGCTCTCCCTTTTTGCAGATGACATGATAGTATACATGAGTGACCCCAAAAACTCAACCAAGGAACTGATACAGCTAATAAAAACCTTCAGCAGCATAGCAGGATACAAGATCAACTCAAAAAAATCAGTAGCCCTCCTATATACAATAGACAAACAGGCTGAGAAGGAAATCAGAGATACATCACCCTTTACAATAGCCACAAATGATATAAAATACCTTGGTGTTATGCTAACTAAGCATGTGAAGGACCTATATGACAAGAACTTTAACTCCCTGAAAAAATAAATTGAAGAAGATGTCAGAAAATGGAAAGATCTCCCATGCTCATGGATAGGCAGGATTAACATAGTAAAAATGGTGATCTTACCAAATGCAATCTACAGATTCAACGCAATCCCCATCAAATTACCAACACAATTCTTCACAGATCTGGAAAGAATAATACTCAACTTCATATGGAAAAACAAAAAAACCAGGATAGCCAAAATAATCCTGTACAATAAAACAACCTCTGGAGGCATCACAATCCCTGACTTTAAGCTTTACTATAGAGCTAGCATAATAAAAACAGCTTGGTAGTGACATAAAAACCGACATGTGGACCAATGGTATCGAATTGAAGACCCTGACATTAACTTTAGAGCCATGGCACCAGCAATTGTTATCTGAGGTATTTACCACTCCAAGTTTTCTATTCTTGATAATGTTTTCTGTCCAAGGTAGCCTATGTCACTTAAGGGTCAGACTTACGTTGCTAAATAAAGAGTAAAATTCTCCAGCAAGTGGAGTGAATTAGCCTTAGACAGGATCCCTATATGTGTATCCAAAAGAGCATGTTCAGTCCTAAAACCATAGGACCTAACTAACAGAAATGGACCCAGCAGGTTTTATTCATATATTTGCACATACTAATTCACACATATTTAACAAGGAAGAAATTGGAAGGGAAGAATTTGGGAAGGCATGAAGAGAGGACAAGGAAGCAGGAAAGTGATGTAAAATATTTTAGTTAAAATGTATAAAAATAAATTTCAAACAAAAATATGGCTTGAGAGATAGCTTAGCAATTAAGAGCACTGGGTGTTATTGCAGGGGACACACAGATTACATTGCCAGAAACCATGGTTGCTAACCATCTCCTGTAACTCCAGTTCCAAGGGATCTGATTCCCTCATCTGGCCTTTACAGGTATTACACACAGACATATGTGGGTAAACACCTACATACATAAAATAGCTTAAAAATTGTAATTCTGGGAAGAAACTTACAAAAGTGGTATGTTGTCTAGCTACAGTGGTATAAAGTGTATAAGGTTAAGTGACATAATAAAACTGTTTATCTAAGAAAATGTTTTCAAGCTGGGCGGTGGTGGTGCACGCCTTTAATCTCAGCACTCCGAAGGCAGAGCCAGGCAGATCTCTATGAGTTCGAGGCCAGCATGGCCTACCAAGTGAGTTCCAGGAAAGGCGAAAAGCTACACAGAGAAACCCTGTCTTAAGAAAAAAAGAAAGAAAGAAAGAAAGAAAGAAAGAAAGAAAGAAAGAAAGAAAGAAAGAAGGAAGGAAGGAAGGAAGGAAGGAAGGAAGGAAGGAAGGAAGGAAGGAAAATAAAATAAAATAAAATAAAATAAAATAAAACGTTTTCAGGTTAAAAAAATAGTCTTGGGTTGGTAATACAAGTTAGGATAGAAAGTAAATTAGGTACAGAACTTTGCAATCACCAAGACAGGATAGAAAATGGAGTAATTTTTAATTTTTCTAGTTTTGCCAAAATCAAATGGATTGGACATCGTGAATGTAATTCTTACCTAATAATTCTTTTTTCTTTTTGTTTTTTTTTTTAGCTAAGGATCGAACCCAGGGCCTTGTACTTGCTAGGCAAGTGCTCTACCACTGAGCTAAATCCCCAACCCTAATTCTTCTTATAGTATATAGTTATACTGTGTTAGAGTTAAAACCTTCCATTTTATTTAGACAAAAAAAGGGGAAATATTGTGGGATAGATTGATCACATTCATGTGGTGATATTGTGTTCCCCAATATATTGTGCACCATAATAAACTTATCTGGGGTCAGAGAATAGAACAGCTGCTAGATAGACAAAGAGGCCAGAAAATGGTGGCACACACGCACACCTTTAATCCTAGCATTCTGGATGCAGAGATACATCTGGATATCTGTGAATACAAAATCACACTGGAAACAGTCAGGCATGGAGACACATGCCTTTAATCCCAGGAAGTGATGGCAGGAAGCAGAAAGGTATATAAGGCATGAGGACCAGGAACTAGAGCCTGGTTAAGCTTTTAGGCTTTTAGCAACAGTTCAGCTGAGATCCATTTGGATGAGGATTCAGATGCTTCCAGTTTGAGAAAATGAGATCAGCTGAGGAACTGGTGAGGTAAGGTTAGCTGTGGCTGGTTCTGTTTCTCTGATCTTTCAGCATTCTTCCCCAACCAAAAATTAAATTCTGTACCGTAATGTCACAGCCTAGAGATAGACAGCTTTCAGGGCTTCGTTAAAATGAACTCTTTCTGGTCCTTGACAGAAGCATTTGTGGCCTGCTAAGCCAGCTTGCTTGGAGGCAAAGGAAGCCTTATTCAGAGGTTAGAATAGCTCAGAATAGCTGTTCATTTAAAAACATCATTCATAGTATGAATAAGTGACTTTCCTATGCCTTTTTTTCTATTTGTGTTCTCTGTCCTTTGTACATGTGAGAATTGTGGCATTGGTACATTTTTATATGTATCTTTTATGTCATACATTATGATTTATTTATCTTTTAAATCATGAATTATGTTATATTTATATTTAGATCATGATGTATGATCTAAAAGACAGTTTTGCTCTATAAAGCTCCATCTGCCTAAGCTGCTAGACTTGCATTCTCCTATCCCTGTTTAAATTGTTCAACATTTAACCTCAGGCCAGAACCTAAAAGAGGCTTCAGGATGACAGCATATATGGCATGCAAAATCTGTGCCAGACCAGCTCCTCTTTTAACCTTAATCACCACTTGATACATGCTGTTATTTAAGATATTTTGTTTATTAAGCTTTTAAATGTGTGGAATAATTTATTCCTGGGAAGGCATATTAATTCTATAACAGCAGTACCTCTGTAGAAAATTTTTCTGAGACAATTTTCCTATGTTGGATCAGGTAGCCTTGATCCCACTCCATCTCACCTTGTTGTCCTTGGGATTAAACCAACTACATTTTTCAATTAAAGAACTCAACTACCACTAAATTTTAAAATTAAAAATTTGGGTCACATAGTCAACTGTGCATTTCAGTAACAGGAAGAGGATTTGTGTGTGCCTTCATGCCAGAATAGGAGGAATAGTATTTTTGTGTACACTACAGGGGGAAACAGGGTAGACAATCAGCTGCTGGAGTCACCATTATGAAATAGGACCTGATTGCAGCAGGATCAGTGATTTTATAATTTTCCAGCATGTATTGATCCATCATGTGAGTGAAGGCAGGCTAGAATTTGGGTGTGCAATTTGGGAAGGTTAGTTTGAGCCAATGAATTTTGAATTTTCAACAAAGGAACTCTCCTATGCAGATATGTTCAATCCTGCTTGTCATGGTTATATTCATTAATTGTATGCCAGATCACAGGTCTCAGCAGATAACATTGCACATAGAAGCATGGTAAAATAATATCTTATTAATATCATTCCCTCTACTAGAGAATGGTTTTCTCAACCTAGATGCCCCTTAACTGAAGAATGGATAAAGAAAATGTGGCACATATACACAATGAATTACTACTCAGCAATAAAGGACAATGATATCATGAAATTTGTAGGCAAATGGATGGAACTAGAAAATATCATCCTAAGTGAGGTAACCCAGACTCAGAAGGACAAACATAGTATGTACTCACTCATAAGTGGATACCAGATGTGAGGGAAGGGATGGCCAGACTGCAACCCACAGCTTGAGAGAGTCTGTCCCAGCAAAGGAGAAGTGGATGAGATCTACATGAGCAGACTGGGAGTGGAGAGGAGTGGAGGGTGAGGAGTGGGGGATGAGAACATAGGAAAATGGGAGGGTTGAGTCTGGAACAGGGACAGAGTGGGAGGGCAGGGCGGGAGATGCCATGATGGATGAGGACATCATGGGAATAGGAAGAGGCAGGGTGCCGGGGAGGCTCACAGGAATCCACAAGGATAACCCCACCTGGGAGTGCTAGCAGTGGTCTAGAGGGTGGACTGGTCTATTCTGGTGACCACCCTAGTGAATACCCTAACCGCTATCATAGAGCCTTTGTCCAGTGACTGATGGAAGAAGATGCAGAGATCCATGGCCAGGCACCAGGCTGAACTCCAGGAAGCCATTTGATGAGAAAGAGGAGGGATTCTGCAGGCAGGAGTCATAGAGATCACAATGGGAAGATGTGCAAAGATGACTGTCCACACTGGTAGAAGCCCATGAACTGTAGACTAGTGACTGTGGGGGCCTCATGGGACTGGACTAGGCCCTCAAGATACAGAAGATGGTTGTTTGTCTCGAACTGTTTGGGGGGCACCCAGACGGGGGATCAGGTTCCATCCCTGGTGCATGGGCAGGGTTTTAGGAGTCCACTGCCAATGGTGTGATGCCTTGCACAGCCTTGGTGCAGTGGGGAGGGGCTTGGACCTGCCTAGGCTCAGTGTGCTAGACTCTGCTGACTTCCCATGGGAGATTTGGGGGATGTGGGGATGTGGGGTGGCTTGGAAGGGAGGGCTAGGGGTGAGAGGAGGAGGGAGATGGGATCTGTGGGTGGTATGTAGAGTGAGTAGGAATTTTCTTAATAAAGAAAAATGAAAAAAAGAACAAAGATGAATTTAAAAGAATTCTCATTTTTGTATAATAAAAAACTAAACATCAAAGTAATGCATTAAATAAATGCTTGTGATGTAGAAGGGGAAAGAACAACATGCTAATTTCTACATATTTCATAACAAATGTCTAGATTAAAATCTTGCTTGAAACTTTTATGTTAATATTTTTCTTATTTTAGGAACCAATATTTCTTGTTTGAAAAAAACAACTATCTGATATTCAGAAGGTCATTCTTGTGTCATGCCTTGAATTTCTTACTGTATTATTTAAAATTCTAGTTAATTAAATTTAATATATTTTATTGAAAATACTAAAAACACCCTAAAGTCAGTATAGCTATGTGTTTTTCAATTCTTTTTATCTTTTTTAAAAAGACAATTATTTCTTTCACTTTTAAAATTTGATTTTCTTTAAATGCATCACTGCTCTAATCTCTTATTTTTTCGATTCTTCATTGTTTTCAGGTCATTAGGAACTTCTTTCCATTTTCTTCAAGTGCTATCGATTATTTATTTCTGCTTAGAGCAATGTTTCCTGTAACTTAGGCTTGCCTCATACTATGCAGTTGAGAATTGCTTTGAATACCTAATCCTGCTTCTGTTGCCCAGTGCTGGAAAGATAGTGCTGCTACCACTTCAAGGCTGGACCTTAACTGGTCAGTGAGAACTGAAAATAGACCAGTACATGAGTGTCCTCCAACTTCTCTCAATTTTATTGCAAAGTTACAAATGAAGAGGGACCTGTGTAAGAACTGATCAACTTTAAAGTAGGTGTAGTCCCAGAACAGAAAGGAATGGGCAAGAAGGAGTATGAAAGCTTTCCTTCTTTGACTGTAGCTCACATTGGAAATAACTAGTGAGATAATCAATTTTAGGTGGTTATTAATTGTTCTGGCTGGCTATTTCTTGCACTCACAGAACAGGGAATTAAGAATCTGGTTAAATAACTGAACTTATCATGAAGTCAAAATATAATAGTTACACTAGTTTGACCAAAATAGAGCTGGATAAAATGGTTGTAGCCCTTCCTAAAAGAACTATTATTTTACAGGTTTAAGATGTACAACCTGAGGGAAAATGTGTGACTAATACTTGGTGTGCTCTAACACAAATCCCTAGTCTCTGGAACACAAAGCCATGTAGAGAGGCAGATGTAGGTGGATCTCTGTAAATTCTATGCTAGACTGGTCTATGGAGCTAGTTCCAGGACAGCCAAGGTTACACACACAAAAAAAAACCTGTCTTGAAAATTAGAAAAAAGAAGAGAAAGAAAGAAAGAAAGAAAGAAAGAAAGAAAGAAAGAAAGAAAGAAAGAAAGAAAGAAAGAAAGAAAGTTAGTTGTCTGTGATTTGCCCATATATAATTCAAGTACATTGGAGACAAGGTAAGCAAATCTCTCTGATGTTCTAGAAGAGCCTTGTCTTTTTAGTGAGTTCCAGTCCAGCCAGAGATTCATAGTGAGAAGATTCTTTAAAAGAAAAAAGAAAACAAAAGGAAAAAACCCAAACTCTTAATAAAAAAAAAATTGTAAACATGACTTTTTTTTTTCAGTATGACTAACATGGAACAGTGATGAAGATATAAGGTAATTAATCTATCCTTGGGTTCTTAATAGGTTTAGATAGATGGCAAGAGATATGCACAACCAAGTAACACAACAAATTCATATAATGAAAGTTTTTCCATCTCTAAAACCCTCCTCCAACCTCAGCTCCTTTCTGTCCTGCAAGGTGGTCAGATAAGGAGTAAATGTTTCTTCAGTAGAGACATTCTCATCTAAAGGAGTCAGTCTTTGCTCACAATTAAATACCCCCCCAATAGAATTTCATGGCATCTACTGTTTTATTAGCTGTTATCCAAAGGGAGAGATATCAATGTCTCTTAAAATATCCTTATTATTCTATTCAATACTCAGGCAAGTACCAGAGTTTGACAGGGTGGAGACTGAGGAGCTTCAAGGTCCCAGGGGAAATTAAAAAGTGGAGGCTGGAGGGTACTGTCACTGCCAGCTACACAAGTTGACAAAGAGTAAAGAGTACAAGACCTGGAGGGGTCTGACCCACCACAGCTGAGTGGATACCAAGTACAGTCCATGCCAGCTTCTCCTCAGGTACACCCCAAGCATTGCCCTGGCATTTGAACATTGGGCTTTCACACCCAAATGTCCATCCCTAACAATTCTTTGAAATTAGCTCTTTGTAGAAGCCCTAGCCATAGAGACTTCAGATCAAGTCTCAGGATCTCCTCATAATCTGGATGTCATCTAGAGTCACCACTATTCAGAGCTCCAAACTGAAGGTTTTACAGGCATCAGGAAAGCAGAAAATATTCAGACAGGTCAGACTTCATGCCTGCAAGTTCCTTCTTTCTTATTACAGGAATTATAAACCCAAGCAGGGGACAGCTGACATGTGAATTTCTGGGTCTCAATTGCTGCCTGTTTACCACATTGGAAATAAATCCACTCTTGTGGCTTTGGTTAAATGATCAATCATCTTTTAAAGACTTTTATTGTCAGTTTCCCTCCTGATAATTCTTTGTACTTTTCCCTCATTTTGTGGGGATCTAGGCTCAAAAAATTCTATCGGCACCATGTCTAAGTTAGTTTCTGTTGCTATTTTATATTTTTTCTGGGTCATCAGGGCTAAAGTAAAGATGAATTTAGATCAACCATTCACACTTTACTGCTATTAATAACATGTCCATGGAGCTGAAAAGAACTTAGAAAACTGGCTAATCATACACAGGGCCTGACTTTAATTCCTAGCACCCAAAAGACAGCTCACCACTGTCTGTACCTACAGTCACAGGGGATCAGACACCATCTTCTGGTACCTCGTATGCACTTGGTATACTTACTGGCAAAACTTATACACTTAAATTTAATTATTTTTTTAAGATAACAGGCACATGAAAAAAACCTTTTTTTTTTTTAAATATAGAATCACATACATACCTGATTTTCACTATTTGCATATCTGGTTCCCTAAGAGGCTAGAAGAATGCACCAGATTTTCAGGACCTGGAAATACAAGTAGTTCTGACCAATATGATATGGATGCTAGGAATTAAACTTGAGTACCCAAGTAGATCAGTGCCCAATTCTTCAGGTCCCAAATATGTCATTAGAATGCCAAAGATGAAGATGTCCCACTGCTCCTTCTGTCTCTTATCAATTAAAGGTAAGGAAAGTCCTCTCTAGATGGTTGTCTAAGGATTCAATGGATTTTTATACCTCTGTGAGTTAACACTACATTGCTTCTTATTTTCATTGTTAACACAGTTCTCTTTGTGTGATTAAAGATAACAAAATATTTTGTTGAAACCAGTCCAAATCCAGCCATATTATATTGGGAAAAGTTCTATAATTTGAAATATTTTTTCTTTTTGGAATTTCTTGTGACAGATATGTCCACATAGCCATGGCTGCCCTGGAATTCATTATGAAGACCAAGCTGGACTCAAACTCACAGAGATTGGCTCAAAACAGTCTTTCAAGTGCTGGGATTACATCCATGCTGGATCCAAGTCCAGCTGAGGTATGTGTTTTTAAAGGAACTATCACTGAATCAGAAAATAAATGGATAAAATAAGATTGATAAAGGGACCATCACTGTTTCAATGAACAGTAATATTTCCTGAAATGCTATCATTTAAATGGACAAATCATTTCATAGTTTACAATAACTGAGTTATTTTATGCTTTTTTAATTTCACCCATTTAAAAATGTCTGAACTGTTTGTGTGTATACACCTGTGCCATGACGTGTATGTAGCAGTGAGAGGACAGCTTACAGTTGTCTATTTCCTACCTCCCCTGTGTGAGTTCTAGTGATGAAACCTAGGGAGTCACTTGGACGCAAGTGACCTTAATAGCACTTATTCAGGTTTAAAAATTATTTATCTATGTACTGATGTAGGAGTGTGCATATGCCACTGCCCCAGTGTAGAAATAATAGAAAAACTTGTAGGAGTAATATGGGTTACTCAGAGATAGAACTCAGGTCATCAGGTTAGTACAAACTTTAATGAATGAGGAAATTCTCTGGCATCAATTGTGGTTCTGAGAAAGTGTTATCAACAAATATTTATTCCTCAGAATAAACAAATTAGAAAATGTATGGTCATATAAATATTTTTATATGCAAAGAGGATTTATTATTCAAATTGTCCTGTTTTTCTCTATCATTGCATGAAATTCAAGTTTACAATCTGAAAAGAAGACAATAGTTTATTGTTGTAATATTTCTACTAACCTTATTTGAGCACCAGTGAGATGGCTCAGTGGAAATGTCTGTGGCTGGAAATCTGACCTTGATCAAGAGGACACAAAGTAGAAACCACAAAGCTGTCTACTGGTCTCCACATATTTGCCATGGAACTACAAACCCATAATCACATCATACACACACAATATATGTTTGTTACAAATAAATCTTAGTGCCATTACATTACATCTCTAGGTAATTTCCTTAAAAGGCAGTGCTTCAAGATAAAATGCCAAATGTAAGTAATAGGGACATGGAGAAGCATGGTACATTAAATTATGTATATATAATATATGTGTATATATCTATAGAACATCAAGCTATAGTATGAGATTAAAGTTGATTGCTGACTACCCTACTTTGTTACATCTTTACCAGATAAATAAAAATACTACTTTTAATACATACATGAGGTATTTAATGTTTCTTATATTCTCTTCTATTAAACATTTTAACATTGGCATTGTTAAATTGTGTTGACAAAACAGCACATGTTGAGAGTACATCATCTACTCTTGGACTTGTTCTCAGGAGACAGATTCATGAGGATCTAAGTTCAAATGTATCCCTGAATCATTATTGACATCCAAGCCAAGCTGAGTAACAAACAACAAAATTTCAAGGGAATTTGTGAAAAAATGAAAAACAAAACCAGGAAAAACAACCCACCATCATTTCACAGACACCCTTACTTGAAAAGTGTGATCAAACACTGCCTGATATTTAAATAAATAATGGATCACTTAGATGATGATACCATTCTATTCATTACAGCAGAAAAATACCTATCACTAAGTAAAAGTACAATAGAAGATGAACAAAAGCCACAAAAGGAATATAAAGACCACAAAATAAACTACAACAAATGGATTTGCCACACATATAATACACTTTAGTATGTATCTCAAATGTTTCAAAATAAAAACCACAATGCAGTCATCTCCAGCATCAGTCTTGTGTGAACATGGTAAGTAATCTACTTCCTTCAAGGTTACAATGAAAAATAAATGAAACATGATTTTTTTTTTTTCTTGAAGCTGAAAACAATTATGATGTCCAAATCATTTACACAAATAGGGTTTTTCTCTTGCATGAGTTTATCCCTATTTCCTGCCTTCAAAATGACATAAATAGGCTTTAAAATATTTACAGCACTAGAGACATGGCTAGGCAGTTAAGAAATGTTCATTCCTAGGAGCAAGGTCCAATTTTTGACAACTTCCTGTATCTCCTGCTACAAGAACATCCAAGGGTTTAAAGTTCTCAGGAATAAGCATGCACATTCACATACCTACATAAACACACAATGACATCACATAATTACAAATAAAATAACAAACAATTTTACATTCATGAATGATTTTCTCTTATAAGCATTCATTCCTGTACTACAGGTATTCAGGTATCTAATGGCTTACTTACAGTTTTTCTTCACCATGAATTGGTTCATATAACAAAAAAGCAACAGTTAGGCATGGAGTCTGAGAAATCAATCCTTCTAAGTTAGTGGTTTCATTTGGAAGTATTTAGGAGATACTGCCCTGCTAGAGGAAATATGTCACTGGGGGTAGGCTTTGAGAATTTACATCCACACACTATTTCTAGTTCCCACTCTCTGCTTCATGCTGCAGGTTAAAGATGTGAGTTCTTAGCTTCCTGCTTTAGCTGTCATGTCTGACACTGTTGCCATGCCACTTTCATGGTGTTCCTATATCCCTCTGGAACCAAGGGCCAAATCAAACTCATTTATAAGTTGACCTAGACATTATATCACAACAAAAAGGAGCTAGTACAAATTCATAAAAGTTTACACTTGGAGCTGGGTGGTGATCGCACAAGCCTTTAATCCCAGCACTTGGAAGGCAGAGCCAGGAGGATCTCTATGAGTTCAAAGCCAGCTGGGCTATCAAGTGAGTTACAGGAAAGGCAAAAAACTACACAGAGAAACCCTGTCTCAAAAAAAAAAAAACCCAAAAAAAACAAAAACAAAAAAGTTTACACCTGTATTAGTTATTTCATGTAATTGAAGAGAAGTATAGAATCTAAAAGGGTTACATTATTGTTTAAATTCATAGTGCAAGTGTTAAAGCTCTGGCAGGAAAGGTACCCTAACTGTCAAAGGAAGGTCTCCTGGACACCTACAGCTCTGAAGAGAAAGGTACTCTGACTGTTGGCAATCAGGCCATACCTACAGTTTTGAAGGGAAGATAACATGGATACCTACTGCTGTGAGAAGAAAGGTACCCTGACTGTTGGGAAGTCAGGTTATACCTGAAGCTGTGTTCCAGTAGGAAATGGTGTTCCTGCAGAATGCAGTAATCCTGCTCCTCTCCAAAAGGGAGCCATTACAGCTGGGCTCTGTGACACTCTGCTAAGAGAGTTTCCCAGCAGAGATGTCCATTGTTGCTCTGCCCCACTCCCTTAAGGAATTTTCTCAGCAGAGCTTTCAATTGCTTCTCTGCTCAGCTCTACTAGGGAGTGTCCCAGCTTAAATGTCCATTTCTCCTCAGCTCCAGCCAAAATTGTTACTTCTGTGCTTCACTCAAGTAAGGGGGAAACTGCTGCAGAAATGCAGCATTCTCTAGTGAAAAGTTGTTACTTCTGTTGTGCTCCTTTAAGGGAGTTTGCCAGCAGGTGTCCATTGCTTCTCTGCTCCAAGCCAATAGTGAGATTCTGATCTGCTTCAGTGAAGGTCTTCACCCAAAACTCATTAAAGAGACTTATTTGGGAGAAAGGAATCCGGGAGAGTCACTGCCTCTGCGAGGGTGGTAAAAGGCAGCTGCCAACTGAACAGGCACAGGGCTTGAACAAGCTCAAAGACTGGTTGTATTTCATGCTCAGGCATTGGTTGGTTTTGTGCTTAGTTGGTCAAGGGTAGAGTATGTTTCCTGGGTTCTGGTTTCAGGTCCAAAGTGTGTTTCTTTCACTGGCTCCTTTTAACATTTTGGTCTAGTTTCAGGGTCAGGGTGTTTCTATCACTAGTTCTTGACTCAGGGACAAAGTGTTTCTTTGTCTCTTGTTTCAGGGCCAAAGTGTGGTTTTAGCTCTGATTTTGGGGCCAAAGAGTGTGTCTTTCACTGGTTCTATTTTCATGGTCAGGGTGTGTTTCTGTGGCTGGCCCTTTTACCCCATACATAAGCTTTCATAAACTCATAAGGTTTTTTTTGTTCCATGAGTTTTCTGTGTAAACAATATAAAAATGGACATCAAAATGTTGAACAGAGTTGGGTGGTGATGGCGCACGCCTTTAATCCCAGCACTCAAGAGGCAGAAGCAGGCAGATCTTTGTGAGTTTGAGGCCAGCCTGGGCTACAGAGCAAGATCCAGGACAGGCTCCAAAACTACACAGAGAAACCCTGTCTCGAAAAAAAAAGAATGTTGAACAGATTGTTAACTTTGTCAAATATTTTTCTACAAAATACACACTCTTGTGTAACTGATTATAAGTGTATTGGATAAAGATCTTACCAAACACTTTATAATAAGATGCCCACAGAATCTTTGTCAGATAGTCAAAAACTATTGTGATATAGAAAGGCTTTAACAGATTGATTGCACACAAAAAGTTTTACTTCCGTATAAAGTGCAAAACTTTACCACACTGACTATATTTATAGGTTTTTTTTGCAGTATGACTTTTTCTCATGATTTTTAAGATTACTCGTACATGTAAAGGCTTTACCACACTGATTACATTCATAGTGTTTCTCTCTACTATGGGTTCGTTTATGCCTTTGTAAATGACTGTGTTGTGCAAAGGCTTTACCACACTGATTACATTCATAGGGTTTCTCTCCAGTATGTGTTCTTTGATGCATTTGTAGACTACTGATATATGCAAAGGCTTTAGCACACTGATTACATTCATAGGGTTTCTCTCCAGTATGTGTTATTTTATGCATTTGAAGACTTTTTTGACATGCATAGGCTTTACTACATTGATTACATTCATAGGGTTTCTCTCCAGTATGTGTTCTTTTATGACTTTGAAAACTTTTGTGACATGCAAAGGCTTTACCACATTGACTACATTTATAGGGTTTCTCTCCAGTATGTGTTCTTTTATGCATTTGAAGATGACTGTGTTGTGCAAAGGATTTATCACACTGATTACATTCATGGGGTTTCTCTCCAGTATGTGTTCTTTTATGCTTTTGAAGATGACTATAACATACAAAGGCTTTACCACACTGATTACATTCATAAGGTTTCTCTCCAGTATGTATTCGTTTATGCCTTTGAAGATGACTGTGTTGTGCAAAGGCTTTATCACACTGATTACATTCATAGGGTTTCTCTCCAGTATGTGTTCTTTGATGCATTTGAAGATGACTGTGACATACAAAGGCTTTTCCACACTGAATACATTCATAGGGTTTCTCTCCAGTATGTGTTCTTTTATGCCTTTGAAGATGACTGTGTCGTGCAAAGGCTTTATCACATTGATTACATTCATAGGGTTTCTCTCCAGTATGTGTTCTTTGATGCATTTGAAGATGACTGTGTTGTGCAAAGGCTTTATCACACTGATTACATTCATAAGGTTTTTCTCCAGTATGTGTTCTGTGATGCATTTGAAGATTACTGACATATGCAAAGGCTTTACCACACTGATTACATTTATAGGGTTTCTCTCCGGTATGTGTTCTTTGATGCATTTGAAGATGACTGAGTTGTGCAAAGGCTTTATCACACTGATTACATTCATGGGGTTTCTCTCCAGTATGTGTTCTTTTATGCATTTTAAGAGTACTGTGTTGTGCAAAGGCTTTACAACATTGATTACATTCATAAGGTTTCTCTCCAATATGTGTTCTTTGATGCATTTGAAGATTACTGATACATGCAAAGGCTTTATCACACTGATTGCATTCATAGGGCTTCACTTTAGTGTGCGTTTTTTCGTGCATTTGAAGAGTACTCAGATGTGCAAAGGCTTTAACACATTGAGTATATATTGAAGGTTTCTCTCCAGTTTGACTTCTTTCTTGCCTGCAAAAATAATGGCACATGTAAAAGCATTACATCATACAACATTCTGTTTAATCTTTATATCTGTATGAGTTAATTTTACAATTTGGTCCAATTATAAAGAGAAATTAGATCTTAAGGTTTTAATCTGTGTGTTCACACTCATGTTACTCCTTTTCTTTAAGAGTTGTTTTGCATCTTGGAAGATACCTGTGATGGTAAGATCCTTTATTACATGATTCACTTTTACAGTACCTTTTTTCTATATGAGATATTAACATATTTGAAGAGAACTGGAAAAAAATCAGAGTTTTAGCACCTTTATTGCATTAATAAATTTTCCAATACTGTGAGCTATACTACATTTGCTAAATCAACTAGGACAAACAGAAGTTTTTATACAGTCCTAGTACTCATAGACTTTCCTGCAGTGTAACTTTCTTTATGCATCAACAATGAACCTGGAAAACCAATTACTTGTATATTGGAATCAAATACAATTATACACAATGCTGGGATTGCTACATATCTTCTAATTGTCCTGAGAGAGAGGTATGTTATGTTTTTCCATAGCCCTATGTGCATTTGACTTTTATTAAGAGTGACATATGATATACATAGTAAAGGAAGAATAACCAATAAAAGTTTTCCACATTAGGGGTTGGGATTTAGCTCGTGGTAGAGCGCTTGCATAGCAAGCACAAGGCCCTGGGTTCAGTCCTCAGCTCTGGCAAAAAAACAAAAGTTTTCCACATTCAATTCACACAGTCTAACTTTTTGTACTCATAGGCTTGTGGTATAAGAAATAAGGTTTTGTTTTTGTTTTATTTTTACTTGACTCTTGACTCTAACTGCCTCTCTCACTAAACAGCACATTCACAAGTATATTAGTTAGACTTCTTTACTATGGACTATTTGCTTATTAGAAAGCTTTGAAGATATACTTATCACCTCTTCACTGTGCATACCTTTTGTAATATGAGTGATACGAAATAAATGGATTAATAGTTTTATAGCATAGCTCTCACAGTGCTATGATTCAAATGGTGATATCTGTTAAGGCATTGCTTCCTTGGCTTCTTTCTTTAAAAATGCCTTGCAAATGAAATTCACCTACCTGAAATTGAGGTATATGGTTTTGTGAGAATTTAATAATTATTATGCACTTTAAGCTATGCTTATTTATACTGTTGCTTCTGTTTTAAAACTTACAGGGCACATTATAATTCTTCAGAGGAACATTTGCATCAGCTTGCACATGAAAATTACCTTTCATGTCTTCTAGAACTTTGACAATCTTCTTCAATATTATGGTCTTCCCAACTGTATCCTAAAATATATTATAAGAAAAATGTATATTATGTTATTGAGAACTGTGCAAAAGTTTAATTAAAATCTTCAGTGAACCTTAGACACAAGCCTGATTTTTTCATCTCATTCTTGTTCTTTCTCAATGAATTTATAGAAGGGCATCAATAACCAAGAAACAGTTGTCACCTTATTTAAATAGAGAAAATTCATTGTTACCTATAGTAATGAGATTCCTGTAGGTCTCCAGCATCACATATTTGTAGAGATTCTTCTGGGAAGGATCCAGCAAAGTCCACTCTTCCCAAGTGAAGTCAACATGAACATCATCATAGGTCACTGCACTCTAAAATATCCCATACATATGTATAAAAGAGACCATGATACTGACATTGTAAATGTATTATTTGACAATATAATCATATAATTCTGATGAACCCCACACTTAATTCATGACATTGTCATTATAATGTAATCATCTAATCACTTTAGAAGAAAACTGAATAATAGGTTCACTTCTGTCATTTCTGTACCCTTTGAATAGGATATCATCCTACAAGAGAAATGCCTATTAACAAACAAAGAGACAAGTAAATAGATCAATAGGGCAGAGTATACATGAGAGAAATTTATGCATAATTACTAAAAAAAGGAAAATAAAATGGACAAACTGGATGTATTGGCTCATGCCTTTAACCCCAACACTCAGAAGGCAGAGGCAGATACCCCTGAGTTGAATTACAGCCTACTCTATGCAATCATGACCATGACAGCCAGATGTACATAATAAGACCCTATCTCCCATGTAAAAGTCAATCAAACAAATTAAAAAGATAGAAAGAACTTGCAGGTTTTAACTGAAATTCCTACAAAGAGTTATGCATTCACACTATGTAGTCATCTTCAGAAACCTGAAGTACCCCAATTTAAGCTGTAACATCAATAAAATTTTACTAAAAGGCACTGTGTATTTAAATAGTTACAAATGAACAGATAAAAGCCTTAGCAATATAAACATTGATCATAAATAATCAACACAGGGCAGGAGAGATGGCTCAGAAGTAAAGAGCTCTTACTGGTTTTGCATATAGGTAGGCTCAATTGCCAGTACTTACATGGAGGATCACAATTCATTAATCCAAGTTCAGGATTTCTGAGACCATCTTTTGATCACTGTGATGACCAGGTACCCACATGGTATATATTGATGCATACAGGTAAAATACTCATATTTATTTAAATATTCAAAACAAATACAACAGGTGGGAAGAAGGTCATGCCCCTGCAATCCAATGCCTCAGTAGGCTCAGGCACAATTAATGTCATGAATACATGCTATCCTGAAAAACAGAATGATACCCTCTGCCAAATTTTAAAAATCACAATATGGATGAAGCTCAGTACAACAGCCTATGCTTGACATGTACCAAAACCTACATTCCAGGCCCATCACCCAATAATATAAAAAGGCTACAGAGAATCATATCATATCCCCAATGAGGAATTTCATCCAGAAAGGCTCCTCCTAGTAGAGATTTTACAAACAATTGAAAGAAAGTCACCAAAGAGAGACACATTTCAGATACATCATGCTACCTGGGAAGTTTTAAATCAACTATATTCTGACCCAGGTCACTTTATGTTCATGATCATCCATGAAGAAAATGCATTTAGTTGCTACAATGATACTCATAGTCTGCAACATCCCTTACACTGTTCAAATGTCCAAAAGTCTCTTCTGACACTCAAGACAGTATCTTGACAGTGACATGTCATAAAATCAGAAATCAAGTTACATATTTCTAATGTGCACAGAATACCATTCACATTCCAAAAGACAGAAATGGAGATATATCGAGTGAAGTTTGGACCAAGACAAGACTGAAGCACAACATGACAAACATCAAATCCTGTATCTCTGTCTCAGATGCATAGGGTGCCAGTTTCAAAGGGCTTAGCTGGCTTTATACATGCAACTTCTCATACATCTCCCTCTTTGGTTGCTTCAACTCCCTATATACAGCTAGGTCTCCATGGAAGACATCTCATAGCTTAGGTATCTCAACATCTTGTGGTCTCAAAATGTAACCCAGGCTGTTGTGGAATATGATTTTAAGATGTGTTATATTTGTTTATGCTGGAAACTTTTGTTTTAATGATGCGAAGATATGTTGCATTCTTTTATGTTACATTTGTTTAACTCTGTGACATGGTGATACTTCTAAAACCTGTCCAAAATAAATGATTGGTCTAATAAAGATCCCAACAGCCAATAATTTGGCAGGAAAGGAAAAGTGGTGCTAGTGGGCAGAGAGAATAAATGGGAGGAAAAAGTAAAGAGGAGTAAGAAAAAAAGAGGACACCAGGGGTCAGCCACCCAGCTACACAGCAAGCCACAGAGCAAGAAATAAAGAAAGGTATACAGATTAGGGGAAGATAAAAGCCCAGAGGCAAAAGGTAGATGAGATAATTTAAGTTAAGAAGAGCTGCCTAAACCTAGTAAGATATTGAATGTGGGCAATATAAAGTGGGCAATTTCTTTCTCAGATTGCCTATTGTAGTTGTACAAATAATAAAGTTAATTCTAAATTATCAGGAAAAAATAAATTTTTAAAAAAGGAGCTGCCTAGAAACAAGTTACAGCCAGACATTTATAAGAGAGTATAAACCTCCATGTATGTGATTTACTTCAGAGCTGGGTGCCAGGCCCCAAAAGAGTAAAGAGTAAAAAAACAAAAACAAACACACAAACAAAAGGCTTCAATCTTTACACCCTCATGCAGTTAATTCTCAGTGTCCTCACTGGGTTTCTGACTCTGCCAAACATAGATCCCGGCAACAATGCTGAACTGTAATCACAGCCTAAGACTTTATGACCTTAAATTTGGATTCTTTCTTGTTTCCAGGAACAGCACATGATGGGTGATCCTGCAAAGCTCAATTTATTAATTGGGATGGACACTAACATATTTGGACCACAGGTATAGCAGGTTTTATATGAGCTTGCTTCCAGGGACTAGGAATCACTTTGCTTACTCCTTCCATAAATTGAAGATTTAGCTGGATGGAGTTATACCCTTAGGGCATCTTGCTAGGCTTCCATTCCATACCAAGGGCTTTCTCTATAATAGTGATAAACTTTCAAAATTCTTGCCTGTTTCAGCACTTAACTGCCATCTGAAACTACTTGTTTATTTTCATTTATTTCTGCCCTACTTTTTTTCTTTTCATGGTAGACCTGATGAGTCATCAGTAATAACCATCCAACAAAATCAATATTCCATGCTGGGGATATTGCTCTGTGTAAATAAAATGCTGATTGGCCAGTAGCCAGGCAGGAAGTATAGGCGGGAAAAGCAGAGAAGAGAATTCTGGGAACAGGAAGGCTGAGGCAGAGAGACTGGCCAGTTGCTGCCAGGACAAGTGAGATGTAAGGTACAGGTAAGCCATGAGCCACGTGGCAAGTTATAGATGAAAAGAAATGGGTTTATTTGATAGAAGAAGTAGACAACAAGAAGCCTGCCACGGCCATACAGTTTATAAGTAATATAAGCATCTGAGTGATTATTTTATAAGTGGGTTGTGGGACCATGGGTGGGGGGCTTGGTGGCACCTGGGCTCTCCAGCTCCAAATTGCGCCCAACATGGGGCAAGAGTTTCCACCTAAAACCTGAGAAAAAAGATTCTAAAACGGAGCTAAAAACAGCTTCCTAGTAGTCTCTCTCAAGTTAGTGGCAGCCTGCCGGTTTGAACTACTATGGCTGGTTCTAGGCTGTGTCTGACCTGCAGTGTGGTGGGAATGAGGAGTCTACAAGCAGCATTTTACTCTGTTGCGTGGTGGATTTTGCCTTTGCTAGTTAAAAAAAAAGTTTCTGGGCTATGCACTGCTTTGATAGAACTGCTTCTGATAGTTGATGGTACACATGGCTCCAGACCCAGAGCTGGCGGTAAACTGTATCACCACCATGCTGGGAAGCTGTCGGGGGTGGAGCCAGCAGCCACAGCGCCATTTCAGTCTTAGAAATGCTGCAGTTTAAAGCAATTGATTCACAATAAGACAAATTCAGATGGAACAAGCTTTAACGCTTTACAATGTGTGTAAAAATGTACGTATACTTGAAGGAGAGAAAAAAGGAATATATACAGTTATATAAAAAATAGTTTTTAAAAATAAAGTCTTTAAAGAGACAGTAAAGGCAGTATGAAAAATAAGCCACGTAAAGATAGATATTACACAGAGAATCTGGATTGTGTTGTCTTTGGGAGTTATAACTGCAGAAAAAGATTTGATCGTAAAAGCTGTTGAGTTAAACAAATATGTATATTTTAAAGGTACCTTGACTTCAAAATTTGGATATAAGGATATGTTGCTTTGGAAAGGACGCTCTGCTTTTGTTTCCACAGAAAGCCAGAGGCTGTGGATTTGTTCCAGATTAAGATACATCAGGTTTGACCAGCCAAGACCCCCTGAATGGTCTCCAGTGACACCATGGCCCAGATGATCCAACATCCAAAACAGTTTCAAGGCAACTGGCTCAAATGATACTCTCACAGACTACTCAATAATCCTAAAATTTTCTTTATGTCCCCATAAGATACAGCGCCCCCCTCCAGCAGGAAGTAGTAAGAAAAACTACACCCAAATTCCCAAATATATCAAGCTGGATTTGGAGATGGAATTGGCTCACTCCTTCTTTAAACCCAGACATATTGCTAAAATAAAGGTTAAGAGATTCTTGTGTCCTAAGTCAGAAAAGCCCTCTGGTGTGGGACAGAGAAAAACCAATATTTTTATTTAAATCGGGTTGATTATAAATGTGATTGCTTTCTAAAGAAAAAAGGGGGATATGATATAGATATGATAGGATAAAAGGGTAAATTGCTGAACCTACTTTTAAAGAGCAACAACTTGTTTAAAATGTTTTACATTGGTATAGATTTTAGTTTATTGATACAAACTTAATTTTGTTTTACTGTGTGTATATTTCTACTCTTGTTTAAGGTTTTATGTTTGTATAGCTCATTTAAAATTGTAATGGATAATTAAAACATAGAGTAATAATTACTCATCTATCATAATCATACTCATAGCCATGTTAGTTAAGTCTTCTAGGTATACATAGACAAATTTCAGATAGATAGGTAATCTTCAAATACTTCAAAGACCTACAGAATATGGCATTTAAAATATTTTTAAAAATTTAGACTTTCTGGACAGTGAGATATGTCTGCTCCTGGCAGTACTGATTTACTTCAGAGAGGAGGATGGGCATCAAAGACACTTCATATGCAGTTTATCTTCACCTTGACAAAAATAGCCATTTGGGCAAGAAACTATTCTTGCCTGGACTGCTTGATCGACTGAACGTGTAGGACCCATAGAAAGGTGACCACTGAAATTTGCTTGACAAAATGGTCCTTCAGGTTCCTGCTTCACAGAGGAAACTGCCAGACATTCTACAGGACACTAAAAAAAAAAGTGACCAAGAGACTCTAGCCCTGTGGCCTAAAGACAGATGCCCAAGCTTTACAAAGGAACATTAGGTGACTGTCCAGACTGTAAGATGTCTCTGTCTACCCTGCAAGCCTCCTGAAAGTTGCTTGCATCCTTCTTCCGGTTCTCAGGTAATAGTATATCCTTCTGAGTTCTTTGATGTAGTTGAAGCTAGTGTCAATTTTCCTTAGTTATGATAAAAGATAAGTTAGATATAAAAACCTTAGACTCACAAATATAAGATAGATATCTTCCTTAATATTGTAACTGTAATTCTTGCTTAATAATTGTTTGTTATATGTAATTTTACTATGTAAAAGTTAAAACCTTCCTTAAAAAAAAAAGAAAGAAAGAAAAAGAAAAGGGGAAATGCTATGGATATCTCTCTGTGTAAATAAAATGTTGATTGGCCAGTAGCCAGGCAGGAAGTATAGGCAGGACAAGCAGACAAGAGAATTCTGGGAACAGGAAGGCTGAGGCAGAGAGACCGGCCAGTCGCCACCATGACGAGTGAGATGTAAGGTACAGGTAAGCCATGAGCCACGTGGCAAGTTATAGATTAATAAAAATGGGTTAATTCAAGATAGAAAAAGTAGACAACAAGAAGCCTATCACAGCCATACAGTTTATAAGTAATATAAGCGTCTGAGTGATTATTTTATAAGTGGGCTGTGGGACCATGGGGGCTTGTTGGTACCCTAGAGAAGCTCTCCAGATACAATTCCACTTATGGAATTAACTCATAATTGTTTAATTCCGCCTTACTGATTTTCCAGGGTATGGACAAAATAAAAAAAGATTTTGGAGCAAAAATATGACATAAATAATGTTTAGTTTAATTTTTATATGGAGTCTACCTATTTCTAACTGAAATCTATGGTCTTAATTTCCACTTTCTGCCATTACTCTTAACAATCCAATCCTGCTGGTCCTAAAAAAACAGCCAACTAAATTCTATGTACAACTTTCTATAGTTTTTGCCACCTAAAGTTTTGATATCTTTCACATTCTTCCAAAAGGCAATGTTCCTAGGCTCTGCCTACCAACAAAATAATTTTATTGTTCCATATTTTTTGTTCTAACTTGCTTTTATCCTGCTGTGATTAAATCCGCTAATTAAAAATATCTCAGGCAATGAATTTGTTTATTTGGCTGACTGTGTCAGAACACATTACATCATTTCAGGAGATTAGGATAGAAACTCAAGCTAATAATTAAAGGCAATATCCATGGGCAAAGATTGTTTCCTGGCTTTCTCTCTTGCCTAATCATTGTCTCATGTTTGAATAGCTCCCTTTCCTAGCCCAGGCCTGCTTTCTTAGGGATATTGACACTCTAGGTGGAGGAGCCTCCACATCAATCATCAATCAACACAATCTCTCACAGACCTAACAGTTCCTGGGTATTATGAATAAAGCTACTATGAACATAGTTGAGCAAGTTTCTTTGTGGTAGGATGGAGGAGCATCTTTTCAGTATATACCCAAGAGTGGTATAGCTGGGTCTAGAGGAGGATTGACTCCTAATTTTCTGAGGATTGCATATTGACTTCCACAGTGGCTATACAAGTTTGCAGTTGTGACAGCAATAAGTCCCCTTGCTCCATGTACTTACCAGGATTAGCTGTCACTTGTGTTATTGATCTTAACCATTCTGACAGGTGTCATATGAAACCTCAAAGTAGTTTTCATTTGAATTTCCCTGATGGCTACAGACCTTGGAAATTTCAAGTATTTCTCAGCCACTTTAGATTCCTTTTCTGACAATTCTGTTTAGAGGTGTACACCTTTATAATTGGATTATTTGGTTTGTTGTTGTCTAGTTTCTTAAGTTCTTTATTATCCTGAGTGAGGCAACACAGAAGCACATAGACAAACATGATATGTATAATGGATATTAGTAGTTAGTAATGTATAATCACAGTAATCAGCATAATCCACAGACGCTGAAAGGCTAAGTAACAATAATAGCTCTAGGGTAGACGCACAGACCTCTCGGGGAAGAGGAAATAGAACAGTGGGTAGAGTGGAGGCAGGTGGGGATGAAAACAGGAAGTGTCAGGTGAGTACGGAAGGGAGAGAAGGGGAAAAGACAGGGAGAGATGGCGGGAGTAGCAGAGGTTTTAGCAGGGCATGTGGAAACAATACACTGCAAACTTCCTGGAACCTATGAGGGTGACACCAGGGAGGACTGCTACTAATTAAGAATATGGAGGCTGGGCTGGAGAGATGGCTCAAAGGTTAAGAGCACTGCTTACTCTTCCAAAGGTCCTGAGTTCAATGCCAAGCAACCACATGGTGGCTCATAACCATCTGTAATGAGATCTGGCACCTTCTTCTGGCCTGCAGGGATATGTGCAGACAGAACACTGTATACATAATAAATAAATAAATCTTTTTAAAAAAGGGGGGCTGGAGAGATGGCTCAGAGGTTAAAAGCACTGACTGTTCTTCCAGAGTTCCTGAGTTCAAATCCCAGCAACAACATGGTGGCTCACAACCATCTGTAATGAGATCTGGTGCCTTCTTCTGGTCTGCAGGCATATATGCAGACAAAACACTGTATACATAATAAATAAATAAATCTTTAAAAAAAAAAAAAAGAATATGGAGGCTGAACTAGCCATAATCACATAGGCCCCCAGTGGAGGAACAGGCACACCAAGCCTCCTCTACATGCAAGTTCCGGAAGAGCCAGTATTACATATAAAGAATGTTTCAAAAAAATCAAACTGAATCAACACAAGGTCTACTTTTATTACATCAAAATATTAAACTCCTCTATTATTTAAGCCTAAACAATCTTTAAAATTTCAGAGTTTCGGGGGCTGGAGAGATGGCTCAGAGGTTAAGAGTGCTGCTTGCTCTTCCAAAGGTCCTGAGTTCAATTCCCAGCAACCATATGGTGGCTCACAACCATCTGTAATGAGATCTGGTGCCCTCTTCTGGCCTTTGGGGATATGTGCAGACAGAACACAGTATAATAAATAAATAAATCTTAAAAAAAAAAAGATTTAAAAAAGTTTGAAAAAAAAATTTCAATGTCTCCAACAATCACAGCCTTTTATGGTACTGATAAAGATTAAAATGATACTTCAAAACTACTAATATTGATTGGGGATTTAGCTCAGTGGTAGAGCACTTGCCTAGCAAGTGCAAGGCCCTGGGTTCGGTACTCAGGTCTGGAAAAAACAAAACAAAACTACTAATATTAAATGCAAAACTATTCTATGCATCCTCTCCTCATAGTAGTCAAAGTATTCCAAGTATCATACTTTGCAAATATTTATTTTATGGCTACAAGAAAAGACTAGTTCTATGAGGCCACAACTTTTCAGAACATGCTGTTATGGCATACAAACAAAAATTAACAAATTGAAGAGAAAAATATAGTCCTGTATAAATTTATCAACACGCATATCCTAAGTGTTATTTAAATATTAATACTGTTTCTGAAAGTTTCTTTGTGAGTATATATGGGTTTGTGTGTGTGTGTGTGTGTGTGTGTGTGTGTGTTTATGTAATGGGTGTGTATCTGTGTGTATATATGTGTACTGTATGTGGTTTATGTGATGTGAGTCTATTTGTGTTTGTGTGTGTCTTTATGTTTGTGCATGCACTTGTGAGTATGTATGTATTTTGGTTTGTGTGTCTTTGTGATTGAGTAGTGCCCGTGTATTTGTGTGTGTGGTGTGTGTGTGTTTATGTTTAGTGTGCATTTGTATACGTGTGTGAGAAAAGGAAATGTGTGTGTGACGTGTCTCTTTGATGTGTGAGTACACATACATGCTAGACCTCATATGCAGTGGCCAATGGACAACTTTCAGGACTTGGTTCTCTCTACCATGAGTTCCCAGGAACAAGCTTATTACACTTGTATAGCAATGTGCTTTGATCTGATGAGTCATCTCAAGATCTCACAAATACATGTAAATAAACTTTTTAAAATAATTGCTGGCACCTAAAGTCAGTACAATCATACTGTCATGTGGGATTGCTTTTCAAACATACAAGAACTAACTTAGATTTACTATTGAACCATCTCAGGTCAACTTCATGAGTGGGAAGATTTTAGTGCTTAAAATAATTTTATCTAAAGCAACGGTGGCTACAATTCCCAAAATTCACTATATCCACTGGTCTATGCAGTTGCTAACACCAGTTTGAAACTTCTCTAGTGCTAAGCATTAGCTAGATACCATTAACATAGGACAAAGTTGGCAATATACCATGCATACAAATTAAAATACCATCCATTAGTATAGGCAGGTGACAGCGAAGTCCTTAGACTCAAATGATGTTGAGTGAGGTGGAGTAAGCTCTTCTTGCATTCCTGACAAGCAGCCAAATTTGGTTACCATTACTCCACACTTGGAATATTTGTTTTTAAATCCCCCATATCATCCCCTCAATTGTGTGAATGGCACAATGGATGTGA
Source organism: Onychomys torridus (assembly GCF_903995425.1). Taxonomy (NCBI): domain Eukaryota; kingdom Metazoa; phylum Chordata; class Mammalia; order Rodentia; family Cricetidae; genus Onychomys; species Onychomys torridus. Next base: position 380,856 of record NW_023412870.1, read on the forward strand.
CCAAATGCCCTCATGCTCTGTAGATTCTGTTATATAGCTCTCATTGGCCGAACTACTTTTATTTCTAACTCTACAAGAAGCAGTAAAGCTGGGCGGTGGTGGTGCATGCCTTTAATCCCAGCACCTGGGAGGCAGAAGAGGGTAGATCTCTGTGAGTTCGAGGCCAGCCTGGACTACTGAGTGAGTTCCAGGAAAGGCTCCAAAGCTACACAGGGAAACCCTGTCTCGAAAAATCAAAAACAACAACAACAAAATAAAAACCAAACAAACAAACAAAAAGAAGCAGTAAACCTAGCTCTTCTGATCTAACACATTTCATGTAACCCCAGAACTCAGAAGCTAGGAAGAAAGCTGCCATGAATCAGTGGCCTCCTGGGCTAGAAAACAAAACAACAAAACAACTCCATTCATGATAGCAAGGGCAGGCCTAAGAATTTCAAAGTCCTTTGCAGCAAGAAAATCACATTTGAGGTACCACTTTTTGTTCCAACTTTCTTCTCTTTTGCTGTGATTAAATTCTCTAAACAAAAGGAACTGTGGTAATGAAGAGGTTTATTTGGTTGATATCCCCAGGTCACAGTCCGTCTTTGTGGGAGCTTAGCATACAAACTCAAGCTAATAAATGAAGGCAAAACATGAGGAAACATTGCTTCCTAGCTTATTCTCTTGCTTATGCTAAGCTACCTCTCTTATCCAACCCAGACCCGCTTGCTTAGAGATACTGCCAACTTAGTCGAAGAGTCTTCAAACATCAATCATAATCAACACAATCCCTCTGAGATATAGCAATCAGATATTCTGATGTAGACACATTCTCAACTGATGTTCCCTCAGATGACTCTAGGCCATGACATGCTGACAGCAGAAGCTAATAAGGAAAAAGAGACAATCATATACAAGAAGATTTTAAAGATCCAAAGCCAATGTATTAATCAAATCCAATCACTTAAGCAGCTAAAACCCAAACATAAAGATAGCAACAACTGGAAAACACAGATATGCTATGAAATGGGCAGAGTCTAAGATCAAGAAGAAAAGGCAGATCTCTGTGAGTTCAAGGCCAGCCTGGGTTACAGAGTGAGTTTCAGGAAAGGTGAAAAGCTACACAGAGAAACCCTGTCTCGAAAAACAAAAAGAAAAGAAAAAAAGAAAAGTCGGTTGTGTGAGGAGGGTGCTCCACCATATTTGGAGAGATTCGTTTGAAGCCTTCTGAGGTTTCAACTTTGTAGAAAATAGTTTTGGCTACTAAAAGGATTTCATTCTCTTACGATAAAGAAAAGGATGTCAGTTAGGATCACTTAGACAACATTTTGTTTTCAATAATTGAAGATTGCCTGTAAGTCTGCATCAGAGTGAGGTAATGAAAACTTCTTAAAACAAAATGCAAGAGAGCAGATTTTTAAAGAACCAGTGTTCACCTAAAGCAACTTGGTTTGCTCTAATGGCTTTATAAGTCACAAGCACTTTTGAAAACAAGTGTATTGCTATTTTTTTGCATGTGTTTGTGCATGAGAGACTGTTTGCAGGATCTGGAATAGAATAGTAGATAGTTTTGAGCCTCATAACTCCAGTGTTTGTTGGTATCTCAACTCAAGTCATCACCAAAAAGAAAATGTGCTGAGCCACCTGCCAAGACATTTTATCCAATAAACCAAAAGTCTTTCACAGATTGACAACAATAAGAACAACAAAACCTAAATAAACAAAGAAGCAAATAAGTAATCCTTGGGAACATACTGCATCAAAATTAAGATGTTGTTTACGGTAAATTTGCAGCATAAAATGAATACAATCCAACAACAGTGCCCAACAAGTTATAAGAGGAAAGCTGATTACAAAGCTACATTCACAGAGGAGGCATTCAGAATGATGAATGGGATTATGTAAAATAGTACACATATTGACATAATATGACTTCTATACTTGTCACAAAACTACAACAATCAAGAATGTGTACAATATTGATAAAAGAATAAAGGGGATAGAGAGAAGAAGCCAAGAACAAAGGAAGGAAAATATAGTCAACTATTAATCAAAAAGCTACCTGTGATTCTATGTGTACAGAAATTAAATAAACACAGACTTCACAACTTTCACAAAATTAACTCAAAGTGACCCTTAAACTGTTATTTCTGACCCACCAGCTACTGATACTTCTCCCAAAGACAGAAGCCCCATGCTCCAGAGCTCTCCCTGCAAAAAGAGGTGATCTCCTGCTATGGCTCTGCAGCCCCTTATGCCTCCTTGTGTTTTCAGGTAAACCCAGCCCCCACTGATGCCCAATCCCAAAACAACATAGAAGAATAATTTAAAATCTGCTTCCTGTCACACGGATTATGGCACAAGATGTGGATTCTGCCCTATCCACTCACACAACACCATGCACACCTGAGAAACCTCTGCAGCTCAGAAACTCCTGTTTTCCCCTGAAACTAAACTCCACTGAATCACACCATTGCGGCCGGTGGTAGCAGAAAATTAGAAACATTCTAATCATCTATTGCTGAAAGACAATCCACTACACATCACCATCACCATCTTTCTACCAGTTTCTAAACTATTTGAAACATTTCTAAGACAAACCTGAAAGAGGAATGCAATATTCAGAACTCCTAGAAACAAGACCACATTTTTCCACACTGTCTTCCCACTGCATACCAAAAGCATGCCTGTGTGGGCACCCTGGACAATGATATCACAAGCAGCACATACTACAATGCCAGGACTGGAGAGTCTCCCCTCCCCAGGAAATTGATACACAGTGAGGCTCAGAGAACAAGGATGACTGCCTAGGTCACCACATGGATGAACCGAACCACGGTCTGGCTCATAGTCCATCCAAATCCCAGTAGAAAGAACATCTCAGCAGATCTGTGCTGAATACCCTACACTCACCATGACATTGCTTGCGATCTTCCTTACAATGCACTAAAGCAGAATCTGAGGAGAATAATGGAAAGAACCTGCAAGCTACCTGCCCCTAGTACTCCTCATGGCTAAACCTTCCCAGAGTCCCTCATTGGCTAGGGCTACCCAGCTGGGCCTCAGAATATTAGCAGCTCCCCTACTGGGTGATCAGAGATCAAATGACTCAGACAGAACAGTCCTTCCAGCTCGGCCCTCCCAGTCCAGTAGAATGGGGCCTAGTCTAGAAAGTTGTATTGTAGTAGGCATTCTTCTACTCTCCTAGACCACATCCTGTTCCTCATCCAAAGCACAGGGTCCTTCGTGTGCACATTCCATTACACACTCAATGTGCAGTACAGTGAACCCACTGCCTTGTAGCTGAGAGTCTTGCAGCCAAATACAGGTCACCTTCACACAGTAACTTACCATGTGACTGATATTAGAGAAAGACAGGCCACAAATTAGACAACAATGAGGGGTGATGGCAGGCCTTGGAGTCAGGGAAGAGAATGTGGATATGATGTAGTTATAATCTCAAAAAATTATATTTAAGAGTTGAAACAGGCTTTATGGCCATGTGCTCCAGAGACTAGGGATTTGTTTTGTGGGTTTTTGTTTGTTTGTTTGTTTGTTTTGTGACAGAGTTTCTCTGTGTAGCTTTGCGCCTTTCCTGGAACTCCCTCTGTAGTCCAGGCTGGCCTCGAACTCACAGAGATCCGCCGAGATCCGCCTGCCTCTGCCTCCCGAGTGCAGGGATTAAAGGCGTGCGCCACCACCGCCCGGGAGACTAGGGATTTGTATTAGCACACATCAAAGATTTCTCAAAACCTTTTATCTTAGGGTGTACATCTAAAAGCAGAAAAGTAACAGTGTTGTTACACAGGGCCACAACATTTTACCCAGAACTATTTTGGTTGAACTATTGTAACTATAGCAATTTGGTTTCATAATAATCAGATTCTTGAATGCCCTGGTCTGTGGACGCCAAGAAACGGGTAATCAGGACATTTATGGAGCATCTAAAATTGACTACTTAATTCCACATTGCTAATCTCAACTACTGATGATGTAGCAAAGCTCTCAACCACAGTCCTGCTTCTCCTTTTCTGCACTGTGACTCTACCAGCTTCAAAGTTTGTCTATGAACTCAATTCTTGCACAGGCCCCTCTTCATTTATAAGTCCCCACTAAAAGCCGGAGAGACTGGAGATCTCTCATTAACTGGTCTATTTTTCCTTCTCACTGACAAGTCAAGGCCCTACTGGAAGGACTTATGAGACTGTCTACCCAGCACTGGGCAGCAGAGGCAGAATTAGGTATTCAAAGCAATTCTCAATTACATAGCATGAAGGGAGCCTCAATTACACAGCATGAGGAAGTGATATTACAAGCTCATAGTCTCCCATGCCAGGATGGCAGAGCCTCCCCCTCCCCAGGGAATCCACACTCAACAAAGCTCAGAGGCCAAGGGTCACCACAGGGACCAATAAACATCAGTCTGGCTCATGGTCCATCCCAGTCCAAGCAGCTCTGACAGCTTAGTCAACCTGCCTTTCCTGGTCTGGGGACAGTGGCCCCCACACTCACCATGGCAGGGCTTGTGGTCTTCCTTACAGCTCCCTACAGCAGAACAAGAAGAGAATCCTGGAAAGAGTCTACAAACTACCTGCAACTGGTGCTCCTGATTGCTAAGCCTTCCCAGAATCCCTCATTAGCTAGGACCACCCAGCTGGGCTTCAGGGCATTAGGTGTTGTTACTCTACTGGGTGAGCAGAGATCAAATGACTCAGAGAGCAAAAATCCTCCCAGGTTTGTCCTGCCACGCTCTGATCAGACAGGACCCTAATCGGGGAACTTTGTAGTTTAGTAAAATCTTTCATTCTCCCAGAACATTTCCTGTTCCTCTTCTAAGGCACAGGGTTCTATGTGTGCACATGCTATTACACATTCAATGTCCATTGTAGCCAGTCCTTCACTTCACAACTGGTAGGTCCTGCAACCAAACACAGGTCACATTCAAACAGTAACTGTTGTTAAACAAAAAGAGGCCATGGATTAGAAAACAAAGAAGAGTTTATGGAAATAATGTAATTATAATCCCAAATAATTCTGTTAAAAAGTTGAAACAGGCTTTATGATCATGTGCTCATGCCGGGCGATGGTGGCACACGCCTTTAATCCCAGCACTCGGGAGGCAGAGGCAGGCGGATCTCCATGAGTTCGAGGCCAGCCTGGTCTCCAAAGCGAGTTCCAAGAAAGGCACAAAGGTACACAGACAAACCCTGTCTCAAAAAACAAAACAAAAAACAAAAAACAACAACAACAACAACCAAAAACAACCAAAAAAACAACCCCCCCCCAAAAAAAAACAAAAACAAAAACAAAAAAAGACCATGTGCTCCAAGGCTAGAGATTTGTATTAGGGCACACCAAATACTACTCGCGTCATTTTTCTCGGAGTACGCACCTTGAACCTAAAAACACGGTCATGTTAGGCACGGCCACACCATTTTATCCAGTTCTTCTATTTAAGTTGAACTGGTGTAACTACAGTGTTTTGGTTTCATGAAAATTCAGTTTTTTTTGTCCAGATTCTTGATTGCCAGGTCTGTGGACCCAAGAAATGGCTAGTCAGGACATTTATTGATCATCTAAAATTGATTACCTCACTACTCATTTCTAATGTCAACTACTGTCACAGCAGGAAGGCTTTCACCCTCTTTCTAACCCAACCCTTTCTGTGTTGTGACTACACCCACTTTACAGTTGGTCAGTGAACTCATTCTTACACAAGTCCCACTTCATTTGTAAAATCACAATAAAATCTATCGAAGTTAGAGGATACTCATTCACTGGTCTATTTTTCCTTCCCACAGACCAGTCAAGGCCTAGCCAGCACAGGGCAGCACAGGCAGGATTCGGTGTTCAAAGCATTCCTCTGTCTTATAGTGTGAGGCAAGCCTGAGCTACAGAAGGCATTGATCTAAACCAGTGGTTCTCAACCTTCCTGATGCTGTGACCTTCTAACAGAGTTCCTCATGATGTGGTGACCCACCACCACTATAAAATTATTTTTACTGCTACTTCATAACTATATATATATATATATATATATTTTTTTTCCCCCCCCAGGACAGGGTTTCTCTGTGTAGTTTTGGTACCTGTCCTGGATCTCATTCTGTAGACCAGGCTGACCTTGAACTCACAGAGATCCTCCTGGCTCTGCCTCCCAAGTGCTGGGATTAAAGGCATGCACCACCACCACCACCCGTCTCATAACTATATTTTTGCTATTGTTATGAATTATAATATAAATATCTGCTCTTTCTGATAGTCTTAGGCCAGTACTGTGATAGGGTCATTTGATCCCTCAAAGGGAGCCGTGATCACCAAGGTTGAGAAGCACTGCTTTAAACTGATATAAATAAATACATAAATAAACAGCCCTTTTAAAAAATGGAATGAAATTCTTAAACTGAAAAGCAGAAAAAAAAAAGCAGTAATGCATTTAAAGAAAACAAATTTAAAAATGATACCAATAATTAACATTTTAAAGTGATAAAAATAGGGGTTGGAGATCTAGCTCAGTGGTAGAGTGCTTGCCTAGCAAGCACAAGGCCCTGGGTTCGGTCCTCAGCTCTGAAAAAAAATGATAAAAATAATTGGAAGAACACTTAGCTACACTGACTTTGAAATGGAGTAGGCACTTCCCTGGTAGAGAGAATGAATGCCATTAATCAGAAACTGCATGACTTTGTACTATGTAAAATTTTAGCCATTGAGTGCCATAAGATAACTCATGGAGTTACAGCCAATGGTCTGTGTCTCAAACCTCTCAGCTGTTTTAACCTTGTCAACCAGGATTGTACATATCTGCATAGGAGAGTTTGCTAATTGGAAACTGAATGCTTAGTAGTTAAAGCTATCCTCCCTAAATTGTACACCCACCAATTCTGTCTGTCTTCATTCACACAGAAGGAATTAATACATGCAGGGAAATTACACAGAAAGTCACTCACCAAGCCCCATCAGGTCTTTGTAATGGAGACCTCTGCAGCTCAAGGTCTTCAACTTCAGTCTGAGATCTAGCTTTTGTCTTGTCTGTTTCCCCCCTGTAGTGCACACAGTACACTGTTCCTCCTCTTCTGGTCTGAAGGGAGAAGCCATGCTCCACACACAAATCCTTTCCCTGTTCTGCAGTGGACAGTCCACTCTATGACTCAAACTGGTAAATTTAGAACTCTCTGGTGCTACAGACATGTAATCCAAGATTTAGGGAGGTTAGTCAGGAGGATCGCAAAGGCAATGCCCTGTGGGGCTACAGACAGGGTTCAAGTCCACCTCAGTCAACATAGAAGACCTTGACTCAAAACTGCTTTTCAAAAAGACTGGAGATGCTGTTGTTCTGGAATTAATATACTTTTATGGCACATCAGGACTTAAGTTGGTTTTGACCCTGTAATGGTCCCTTGAGCAACATTTAGATGCCAGTTTCTTAATGGAGGGATGGGCCTTTCTGCTGGTTGTAAATCAGAGTTACCTTCTTTTGTTTGTTTGTTTGTTTTTGTTGTTGTTGTTTTGTTTGTTTGTTTGTTGGGTTTTTTTGTTTTTTTCTTTGTTTTTGTTTTTGGGGGTTTTTTGTTTGGTTTTTTTCTGAGACAGGGTTTCTCTGTGTAGCTTTGCGCCTTTCCTGGAACTCACTCTGTAGCCCAGGCTGGCCTCAAACTCAAGAAGATCCACCTGGCTGGGGTTAAAGGAGTGCACCACCACCACCATCACCACCACCAGCACTGGCTGGGTGACCTCTTTTGTAATGGGAATGTAGCTGGTTAATCTTGGGGAACAAACATTTACATCTTATCATACTCCTCTCTGACAGAATTAGCACACTACTTGCCTTTGGGGTATTTGTGATGCAGCCCTCCCTTACCTAAATTCTACTTTGTGACTTAATGTCTCCTAAGAACCGGTAAGTCCTTATACCATCAATTATATCACCATCAATTACCATCACAGTTTAGCAGTGGAGTGCTACTCTACACAGGAAATACTGTCTACAACTTCCACAGAATTAACGCCAGGTGGATTCTAAATCTAAATGTTAAATGTTCCAAGTGCAGAACTTCTGGAAGATACTAGAGGAACCAGGGCTCTCTCAGTTTGGCAAATCTGTGTGCCATGGCGACCACACAAACACTAAGGGTGCTGCCTTTTCACAGTGATGTCAATGAAGATATTTCAAAGCACAGTCCCGCTCCCAATGCTCTGCACACATGCTGCCAGCTGGCCCTGGAAATTGCAACGACCACGCAGGACCATGCAGAAAGAACCACACTGGACCATGCAGGACTAGGCAGGAACATGCGAAACTCTGCATCTGGCCACTGACTCCCACCCATTCAGGGGTGTTCCCACCACACTGGCTCCCACGTCTCAACTAGCAGATCCTCCCAGTCTGGGGATAGCAGCCCCTGCTCACCATGCCATGGTTTTCCAGCTCGCCCATGCTCTCTGCAAAGCTCCCTGCAGCAGCAGTCACAGCACCATACACAAAACCACTGGTGCCAGCTTCTGAAGCGGGCAGCCGGAAGGAGCCTGCACAACTTCTGACTGGCAGGTTATCTGCAGTGCCTGATTGGCTAGTGAGGTCTGAGTGACAAGAGCACCTCCCATAGGGTTACACAGCGCTTAAAGACACACACACACACACACACACACACACACACACACACACACACACACACACACACGTTCCTGATCCTGCCTTCCACCCCAGACAAAGACCTTTTCTAGGTTAACAGAGATAAGCATTTCAATAGCACTTGCCCCTGGCTCCTAAAGCAGACCCTGCTATCTTCCTGCTCTGCAGAGGCACTTCCTTTTCTTCCTCCTGGACACAATGGGCTAGATAGCTTGTACAACCCCACTATACACTACAGAGGATGGAGTGATTCCTTGTCAAACAGGTTGAAGAGTACCTATAATATTAACAACTAAAAGAGATTTAAGAGCACAAAAGGGGATGTTTGTTAATGTGACTTCACACTGAGGTCAGGTGAACTGAAGGTACTTTTTACCTGCTTGTCACAGGGACTTCAGACAACCAGGAAAGAAAAGCAGGAACTTGATCACAAGTCTTTCTGCTATCAGAAAGCTGGATGGTGGCTGCTGTACCCAGAGACCCCCAAAGATCACCAAGAGAACAAATCTGATGCAAAACCAGAGTCTTTTTATTGTTTTGAGTTAACCTGGGTGTCTCTGTCCATCTGACACAGCAGCAGAACAGGAAAGACCATGTACAGCCATCAAGCCGGGTTTTTATAATGGTTAGGGTAGAGGATCTGGGGGATTCCCAATTCTATGTAGTTACTAGCTCAGGATTGGTGCCTATTTCAAGTTAGAGATGCTTGGATTGAACTGAGTGCAGAGTTGCAGCTGCAAGAAAATTGCTGTATCTTCTAGCAGTCTATGTCACTGTATCCCACAGGACATATCTGTTGCTTTGTTTATTATGCCAGTTATGTGGCGGTGACACATGCCTTTAATCCCAGCACTTGGGAGGCAGGGCCAGGCGAACTTGAGTTCGAGGCCAGCCTGGTCTACAGAGCCAGATACAGGAAACGCGCAAAGCTACACAGAGAAACCCTGTTTCGAAACCCCCCCCCCCCAAAAAAAAAAGAATTATTAGAATGTCTTACAAGCTGTGGTCCAGGTAGTCCAACAATGGCTGCCTACTAATGGAAATTTGAAGAGTCCAGTAATTGTTCAGCTCATGAGGCTGGACATTACAGCTGGTCTTCAGTATATACCAAAACTCCAAGGAAGTAGGCTCTAATGCTAGTAAAGGGATGAACTTGGTGGCCAGAGCTAGGGCAACCAGGCAAAGAGAGAGAGAGCTTCCTCCTTCAATAGCCTTTATTTATGTAGGCTGCCAGGAGAAGGTGTGATCTAGCTGGGCGGTGGTGGCACACACCTTTAATCCCAGCACTAGAAAGTCAGAGCCAGGCTCCAAAGCAAAATCTCAAGCCTTGTTCGAAAACTCAAACTTTTCCATTTAATCTGTACCATTTGCAACACAAAACCAGTTCCATAATTAATTCCATTTTTACATAAACAGTTGCATAAAACAATTCCATTTTTAACACAGATCAATTCATGAATTACCAGGACATGTGCATACACAAAACTGCATCATTAGTCTAGGTAGAAATAATAAATTTCTTCATTTAAACAGTTCCTTTTTGGATTTTTGAGACAGGGTTTCTCTGTAGCTTTGGAGCCTGTTCTGGACTAGCTCTGTAGACCAGGCTGGTGTTGAACTAACAGAGAGTCACCTGCTTCTGCCTCCTGAGTGCTAGGAATGGGAATACAGGCATGTGTCCCCACCGCCTGGCGAGTTCCATGTTTTTTTAAAAGATTTATTTATTTATTATATACACAAAAGAGGGTGCCAGATCTCATTACAGATGGTTGTGAGCCACCATGTGGGTGCTGGGAATTGAAAGCAGGACCTCTGAAGAACAGTAGGTGCTCTTTACCTCTGAGCCATGTCTCCAGCCAACAGTTCCATTCCAGCACTCAGGAAGCAGAAACAGTTGGAATTTCTGAGTTTGAGGCCACCTTGGTCTACAGAATGAGTTCCAGGTCTACACAGATAAACACACACACACACACACACACACACACACACACACACACAACTCAAAGAATAAGATCCACCTTTAATCTGGATCACACCTTCCCTTCCTTTTTTGTTTTTGTTTGTTTGAGACAGGGTTTCTCTGTGTAGTGTTGGTGCCTGTCCTGGCTCTCGCTCTGTAGCCCAGGCTGGCCTCGAACTCAGAGATCCACCTGCTTCTGTGGTTGGTTTTTTGTTGTTGTTGTTTGGTTGGTTTTGTTTTTGGAGATAGGGTTTCTCTGTGTAGCTTTGTGCCTTTCCTGGAACTCACTCTGTAGCCCAGAAATCCATCTGCCTCTGCCTCTTGAGTGCTGGGATTAGAGGCGTGTGCCTCCACCACCCAGCTGTTTTTTTTTGTTTTTTGTTTTTTTTTTTCCACCTTCCCACTGAGGAAGACATGCTGGCTAAAAATGGTGCTCATAAAAACATTCTTCCTAGCTCAATTATTCTATAAGTATTCCACTTTCCATGAAGACTACTCTTTATTATTATTCATTTGCCAACAATGTGCTCTGAATTTCAGGAATAAAACTCTTCAAACAATGGAGCCTTTGAGTAGACACCAGGGTTGCAGACTTATTGTTCTTTTTTGTTTGTTTGTTTGTTTTGAAACAGGGTTTCTCTGTGTAGCTTTGCGCCTTTCCTGGAACTGGCTTTGGAGACAGGCTAGCCTCAAACTCATAGAGATCTGCCTGGCTCTGCCTCCTGAGTGCTGGGATTAAAGGTGTTCCCCACCACCGCCCAGCCAGACTAATTGTTCTTAAAACCAAACAAACAAACCACCATAGGATGTGCTGCCCCATTGTCTCTAGACCCACACAATTAGGAGCTGCACACCAGACATTTTCTGCCACAACCTAAAGGATATGATATAACATAACTGGCATAATAAACAAAGCAACAGATATGTCCTGTGGGATACAGTGACATAGACTGCTAGAAGATACAGCAATTTTCTTGCAGCTGCAACTCTGCACTCAGTTCAATCCAAGCATCTCTAACTTGAAATAGGCACCAATCCTGAGCTAGTAACTACATAGAATTGGGAATCCCCCAGATCCTCTACCCTAACCATTATAAAAACCCGGCTTGATGGCTGTACATGGTCTTTCCTGTTCTGCTGCTGTGTCAGATGGACAGAGACACCCAGGTTAACTCAAAACAATAAAAAGACTCTGGTTTTGCATCAGATTTGTTCTCTTGGTGATCTTTGGGGGTCTCTGGGTACAGCAGCCACCATCCAGCTTTCTGATAGCAGAAAGACTTGTGATCAAGTTCCTGCTTTTCTTTCCTGGTTGTCTGAAGTCCCTGTGACAAGCAGGTAAAAAGTACCTTCAGTTCACCTGACCTCAGTGTGAAGTCACATTAACAAACATCCCCTTTTGTGCTCTTAAATCTCTTTTAGTTGTTAATATTATAGGTACTCTTCAACCTGTTTGACAAGGAATCACTCCATCCTCTGTAGTGTATAGTGGGGTTGTACAAGCTATCTAGCCCATTGTGTCCAGGAGGAAGAAAAGGAAGTGCCTCTGCAGAGCAGGAAGATAGCAGGGTCTGCTTTAGGAGCCAGGGGCAAGTGCTATTGAAATGCTTATCTCTGTTAACCTAGAAAAGGTCTTTGTCTGGGGTGGAAGGCAGGATCAGGAACGTGTGTGTGTGTGTGTGTGTGTGTGTGTGTGTGTGTGTGTGTGTGTGTGTCTTTAAGCGCTGTGTAACCCTATGGGAGGTGCTCTTGTCACTCAGACCTCACTAGCCAATCAGGCACTGCAGATAACCTGCCAGTCAGAAGTTGTGCAGGCTCCTTCCGGCTGCCCGCTTCAGAAGCTGGCACCAGTGGTTTTGTGTATGGTGCTGTGACTGCTGCTGCAGGGAGCTTTGCAGAGAGCATGGGCGAGCTGGAAAACCATGGCATGGTGAGCAGGGGCTGCTATCCCCAGACTGGGAGGATCTGCTAGTTGAGACGTGGGAGCCAGTGTGGTGGGAACACCCCTGAATGGGTGGGAGTCAGTGGCCAGATGCAGAGTTTCGCATGTTCCTGCCTAGTCCTGCATGGTCCAGTGTGGTTCTTTCTGCATGGTCCTGCGTGGTCGTTGCAATTTCCAGGGCCAGCTGGCAGCATGTGTGCAGAGCATTGGGAGCGGGACTGTGCTTTGAAATATCTTCATTGACATCACTGTGAAAAGGCAGCACCCTTAGTGTTTGTGTGGTCGCCATGGCACACAGATTTGCCAAACTGAGAGAGCCCTGGTTCCTCTAGTATCTTCCAGAAGTTCTGCACTTGGAACATTTAACATTTAGATTTAGAATCCACCTGGCGTTAATTCTGTGGAAGTTGTAGACAGTATTTCCTGTGTAGAGTAGCACTCCACTGCTAAACTGTGATGGTAATTGATGGTGATATAATTGATGGTATAAGGACTTACCGGTTCTTAGGAGACATTAAGTCACAAAGTAGAATTTAGGTAAGGGAGGGCTGCATCACAAATACCCCAAAGGCAAGTAGTGTGCTAATTCTGTCAGAGAGGAGTATGATAAGATGTAAATGTTTGTTCCCCAAGATTAACCAGCTACATTCCCATTACAAAAGAGGTCACCCAGCCAGTGCTGGTGGTGGTGATGGTGGTGGTGGTGCACTCCTTTAACCCCAGCCAGGTGGATCTTCTTGAGTTTGAGGCCAGCCTGGGCTACAGAGTGAGTTCCAGGAAAGGCGCAAAGCTACACAGAGAAACCCTGTCTCAGAAAAAAACCAAACAAAAAAACCCCCAAAAACAAAAACAAAGAAAAAAACAAAAAAACCCAACAAACAAACAAACAAACAAAACAACAACAACAAAAACAAACAAACAAACAAAAGAAGGTAACTCTGATTTACAACCAGCAGAAAGGCCCATCCCTCCATTAAGAAACTGGCATCTAAATGTTGCTCAAGGGACCATTACAGGGTCAAAACCAACTTAAGTCCTGATGTGCCATAAAAGTATATTAATTCCAGAACAACAGCATCTCCAGTCTTTTTGAAAAGCAGTTTTGAGTCAAGGTCTTCTATGTTGACTGAGGTGGACTTGAACCCTGTCTGTAGCCCCACAGGGCATTGCCTTTGCGATCCTCCTGACTAACCTCCCTAAATCTTGGATTACATGTCTGTAGCACCAGAGAGTTCTAAATTTACCAGTTTGAGTCATAGAGTGGACTGTCCACTGCAGAACAGGGAAAGGATTTGTGTGTGGAGCATGGCTTCTCCCTTCAGACCAGAAGAGGAGGAACAGTGTACTGTGTGCACTACAGGGGGGAAACAGACAAGACAAAAGCTAGATCTCAGACTGAAGTTGAAGACCTTGAGCTGCAGAGGTCTCCATTACAAAGACCTGATGGGGCTTGGTGAGTGACTTTCTGTGTAATTTCCCTGCATGTATTAATTCCTTCTGTGTGAATGAAGACAGACAGAATTGGTGGGTGTACAATTTAGGGAGGATAGCTTTAACTACTAAGCATTCAGTTTCCAATTAGCAAACTCTCCTATGCAGATATGTACAATCCTGGTTGACAAGGTTAAAACAGCTGAGAGGTTTGAGACACAGACCATTGGCTGTAACTCCATGAGTTATCTTATGGCACTCAATGGCTAAAATTTTACATAGTACAAAGTCATGCAGTTTCTGATTAATGGCATTCATTCTCTCTACCAGGGAAGTGCCTACTCCATTTCAAAGTCAGTGTAGCTAAGTGTTCTTCCAATTATTTTTATCATTTTTTTTCAGAGCTGAGGACCGAACCCAGGGCCTTGTGCTTGCTAGGCAAGCACTCTACCACTGAGCTAGATCTCCAACCCCTATTTTTATCACTTTAAAATGTTAATTATTGGTATCATTTTTAAATTTGTTTTCTTTAAATGCATTACTGCTTTTTTTTTCTGCTTTTCAGTTTAAGAATTTCATTCCATTTTTTAAAAGGGCTGTTTATTTATGTATTTATTTATATCAGTTTAAAGCAGTGCTTCTCAACCTTGGTGATCACGGCTCCCTTTGAGGGATCAAATGACCCTATCACAGTACTGGCCTAAGACTATCAGAAAGAGCAGATATTTATATTATAATTCATAACAATAGCAAAAATATAGTTATGAGACGGGTGGTGGTGGTGGTGCATGCCTTTAATCCCAGCACTTGGGAGGCAGAGCCAGGAGGATCTCTGTGAGTTCAAGGTCAGCCTGGTCTACAGAATGAGATCCAGGACAGGTACCAAAACTACACAGAGAAACCCTGTCCTGGGGGGGGAAAAAAAATATATATATATATAGTTATGAAGTAGCAGTAAAAATAATTTTATAGTGGTGGTGGGTCACCACATCATGAGGAACTCTGTTAGAAGGTCACAGCATCAGGAAGGTTGAGAACCACTGGTTTAGATCAATGCCTTCTGTAGCTCAGGCTTGCCTCACACTATAAGACAGAGGAATGCTTTGAACACCGAATCCTGCCTGTGCTGCCCTGTGCTGGCTAGGCCTTGACTGGTCTGTGGGAAGGAAAAATAGACCAGTGAATGAGTATCCTCTAACTTCGATAGATTTTATTGTGATTTTACAAATGAAGTGGGACTTGTGTAAGAATGAGTTCACTGACCAACTGTAAAGTGGGTGTAGTCACAACACAGAAAGGGTTGGGTTAGAAAGAGGGTGAAAGCCTTCCTGCTGTGACAGTAGTTGACATTAGAAATGAGTAGTGAGGTAATCAATTTTAGATGATCAATAAATGTCCTGACTAGCCATTTCTTGGGTCCACAGACCTGGCAATCAAGAATCTGGACAAAAAAAACTGAATTTTCATGAAACCAAAACACTGTAGTTACACCAGTTCAACTTAAATAGAAGAACTGGATAAAATGGTGTGGCCGTGCCTAACATGACCGTGTTTTTAGGTTCAAGGTGCGTACTCCGAGAAAAATGACGCGAGTAGTATTTGGTGTGCCCTAATACAAATCTCTAGCCTTGGAGCACATGGTCTTTTTTTGTTTTTGTTTTTGTTTTTTTTTGGGGGGGGTTGTTTTTTTGGTTGTTTTTGGTTGTTGTTGTTGTTGTTTTTTGTTTTTTGTTTTGTTTTTTGAGACAGGGTTTGTCTGTGTACCTTTGTGCCTTTCTTGGAACTCGCTTTGGAGACCAGGCTGGCCTCGAACTCATGGAGATCCGCCTGCCTCTGCCTCCCGAGTGCTGGGATTAAAGGCGTGTGCCACCATCGCCCGGCATGAGCACATGATCATAAAGCCTGTTTCAACTTTTTAACAGAATTATTTGGGATTATAATTACATTATTTCCATAAACTCTTCTTTGTTTTCTAATCCATGGCCTCTTTTTGTTTAACAACAGTTACTGTTTGAATGTGACCTGTGTTTGGTTGCAGGACCTACCAGTTGTGAAGTGAAGGACTGGCTACAATGGACATTGAATGTGTAATAGCATGTGCACACATAGAACCCTGTGCCTTAGAAGAGGAACAGGAAATGTTCTGGGAGAATGAAAGATTTTACTAAACTACAAAGTTCCCCGATTAGGGTCCTGTCTGATCAGAGCGTGGCAGGACAAACCTGGGAGGATTTTTGCTCTCTGAGTCATTTGATCTCTGCTCACCCAGTAGAGTAACAACACCTAATGCCCTGAAGCCCAGCTGGGTGGTCCTAGCTAATGAGGGATTCTGGGAAGGCTTAGCAATCAGGAGCACCAGTTGCAGGTAGTTTGTAGACTCTTTCCAGGATTCTCTTCTTGTTCTGCTGTAGGGAGCTGTAAGGAAGACCACAAGCCCTGCCATGGTGAGTGTGGGGGCCACTGTCCCCAGACCAGGAAAGGCAGGTTGACTAAGCTGTCAGAGCTGCTTGGACTGGGATGGACCATGAGCCAGACTGATGTTTATTGGTCCCTGTGGTGACCCTTGGCCTCTGAGCTTTGTTGAGTGTGGATTCCCTGGGGAGGGGGAGGCTCTGCCATCCTGGCATGGGAGACTATGAGCTTGTAATATCACTTCCTCATGCTGTGTAATTGAGGCTCCCTTCATGCTATGTAATTGAGAATTGCTTTGAATACCTAATTCTGCCTCTGCTGCCCAGTGCTGGGTAGACAGTCTCATAAGTCCTTCCAGTAGGGCCTTGACTTGTCAGTGAGAAGGAAAAATAGACCAGTTAATGAGAGATCTCCAGTCTCTCCGGCTTTTAGTGGGGACTTATAAATGAAGAGGGGCCTGTGCAAGAATTGAGTTCATAGACAAACTTTGAAGCTGGTAGAGTCACAGTGCAGAAAAGGAGAAGCAGGACTGTGGTTGAGAGCTTTGCTACATCATCAGTAGTTGAGATTAGCAATGTGGAATTAAGTAGTCAATTTTAGATGCTCCATAAATGTCCTGATTACCCGTTTCTTGGCGTCCACAGACCAGGGCATTCAAGAATCTGATTATTATGAAACCAAATTGCTATAGTTACAATAGTTCAACCAAAATAGTTCTGGGTAAAATGTTGTGGCCCTGTGTAACAACACTGTTACTTTTCTGCTTTTAGATGTACACCCTAAGATAAAAGGTTTTGAGAAATCTTTGATGTGTGCTAATACAAATCCCTAGTCTCCCGGGCGGTGGTGGCGCACGCCTTTAATCCCTGCACTCGGGAGGCAGAGGCAGGCGGATCTCGGCGGATCTCTGTGAGTTCGAGGCCAGCCTGGACTACAGAGGGAGTTCCAGGAAAGGCGCAAAGCTACACAGAGAAACTCTGTCACAAAACAAACAAACAAACAAACAAAAACCCACAAAACAAATCCCTAGTCTCTGGAGCACATGGCCATAAAGCCTGTTTCAACTCTTAAATATAATTTTTTGAGATTATAACTACATCATATCCACATTCTCTTCCCTGACTCCAAGGCCTGCCATCACCCCTCATTGTTGTCTAATTTGTGGCCTGTCTTTCTCTAATATCAGTCACATGGTAAGTTACTGTGTGAAGGTGACCTGTATTTGGCTGCAAGACTCTCAGCTACAAGGCAGTGGGTTCACTGTACTGCACATTGAGTGTGTAATGGAATGTGCACACGAAGGACCCTGTGCTTTGGATGAGGAACAGGATGTGGTCTAGGAGAGTAGAAGAATGCCTACTACAATACAAACTTTCTAGACTAGGCCCCATTCTACTGGACTGGGAGGGCCGAGCTGGAAGGACTGTTCTGTCTGAGTCATTTGATCTCTGATCACCCAGTAGGGGAGCTGCTAATATTCTGAGGCCCAGCTGGGTAGCCCTAGCCAATGAGGGACTCTGGGAAGGTTTAGCCATGAGGAGTACTAGGGGCAGGTAGCTTGCAGGTTCTTTCCATTATTCTCCTCAGATTCTGCTTTAGTGCATTGTAAGGAAGATCGCAAGCAATGTCATGGTGAGTGTAGGGTATTCAGCACAGATCTGCTGAGATGTTCTTTCTACTGGGATTTGGATGGACTATGAGCCAGACCGTGGTTCGGTTCATCCATGTGGTGACCTAGGCAGTCATCCTTGTTCTCTGAGCCTCACTGTGTATCAATTTCCTGGGGAGGGGAGACTCTCCAGTCCTGGCATTGTAGTATGTGCTGCTTGTGATATCATTGTCCAGGGTGCCCACACAGGCATGCTTTTGGTATGCAGTGGGAAGACAGTGTGGAAAAATGTGGTCTTGTTTCTAGGAGTTCTGAATATTGCATTCCTCTTTCAGGTTTGTCTTAGAAATGTTTCAAATAGTTTAGAAACTGGTAGAAAGATGGTGATGGTGATGTGTAGTGGATTGTCTTTCAGCAATAGATGATTAGAATGTTTCTAATTTTCTGCTACCACCGGCCGCAATGGTGTGATTCAGTGGAGTTTAGTTTCAGGGGAAAACAGGAGTTTCTGAGCTGCAGAGGTTTCTCAGGTGTGCATGGTGTTGTGTGAGTGGATAGGGCAGAATCCACATCTTGTGCCATAATCCGTGTGACAGGAAGCAGATTTTAAATTATTCTTCTATGTTGTTTTGGGATTGGGCATCAGTGGGGCTGGGTTTACCTGAAAACACAAGGAGGCATAAGGGGCTGCAGAGCCATAGCAGGAGATCACCTCTTTTTGCAGGGAGAGCTCTGGAGCATGGGGCTTCTGTCTTTGGGAGAAGTATCAGTAGCTGGTGGGTCAGAAATAACAGTTTAAGGGTCACTTTGAGTTAATTTTGTGAAAGTTGTGAAGTCTGTGTTTATTTAATTTCTGTACACATAGAATCACAGGTAGCTTTTTGATTAATAGTTGACTATATTTTCCTTCCTTTGTTCTTGGCTTCTTCTCTCTATCCCCTTTATTCTTTTATCAATATTGTACACATTCTTGATTGTTGTAGTTTTGTGACAAGTATAGAAGTCATATTATGTCAATATGTGTACTATTTTACATAATCCCATTCATCATTCTGAATGCCTCCTCTGTGAATGTAGCTTTGTAATCAGCTTTCCTCTTATAACTTGTTGGGCACTGTTGTTGGATTGTATTCATTTTATGCTGCAAATTTACCGTAAACAACATCTTAATTTTGATGCAGTATGTTCCCAAGGATTACTTATTTGCTTCTTTGTTTATTTAGGTTTTGTTGTTCTTATTGTTGTCAATCTGTGAAAGACTTTTGGTTTATTGGATAAAATGTCTTGGCAGGTGGCTCAGCACATTTTCTTTTTGGTGATGACTTGAGTTGAGATACCAACAAACACTGGAGTTATGAGGCTCAAAACTATCTACTATTCTATTCCAGATCCTGCAAACAGTCTCTCATGCACAAACACATGCAAAAAAATAGCAATACACTTGTTTTCAAAAGTGCTTGTGACTTATAAAGCCATTAGAGCAAACCAAGTTGCTTTAGGTGAACACTGGTTCTTTAAAAATCTGCTCTCTTGCATTTTGTTTTAAGAAGTTTTCATTACCTCACTCTGATGCAGACTTACAGGCAATCTTCAATTATTGAAAACAAAATGTTGTCTAAGTGATCCTAACTGACATCCTTTTCTTTATCGTAAGAGAATGAAATCCTTTTAGTAGCCAAAACTATTTTCTACAAAGTTGAAACCTCAGAAGGCTTCAAACGAATCTCTCCAAATATGGTGGAGCACCCTCCTCACACAACCGACTTTTCTTTTTTTCTTTTCTTTTTGTTTTTCGAGACAGGGTTTCTCTGTGTAGCTTTTCACCTTTCCTGAAACTCACTCTGTAACCCAGGCTGGCCTTGAACTCACAGAGATCTGCCTTTTCTTCTTGATCTTAGACTCTGCCCATTTCATAGCATATCTGTGTTTTCCAGTTGTTGCTATCTTTATGTTTGGGTTTTAGCTGCTTAAGTGATTGGATTTGATTAATACATTGGCTGTGGATCTTTAAAATCTTCTTGTATATGATTGTCTCTTTTTCCTTATTAGCTTCTGCTGTCAGCATGTCATGGCCTAGAGTCATCTGAGGGAACATCAGTTGAGAATGTGTCTACATCAGAATATCTGATTGCTATATCTCAGAGGGATTGTGTTGATTATGATTGATGTTTGAAGACTCTTCGACTAAGTTGGCAGTATCTCTAAGCAAGCGGGTCTGGGTTGGATAAGAGAGGTAGCTTAGCATAAGCAAGAGAATAAGCTAGGAAGCAATGTTTCCTCATGTTTTGCCTTCATTTATTAGCTTGAGTTTGTATGCTAAGCTCCCACAAAGACGGACTGTGACCTGGGGATATCAACCAAATAAACCTCTTCATTACCACAGTTCCTTTTGTTTAGAGAATTTAATCACAGCAAAAGAGAAGAAAGTTGGAACAAAAAGTGGTACCTCAAATGTGATTTTCTTGCTGCAAAGGACTTTGAAATTCTTAGGCCTGCCCTTGCTATCATGAATGGAGTTGTTTTGTTGTTTTGTTTTCTAGCCCAGGAGGCCACTGATTCATGGCAGCTTTCTTCCTAGCTTCTGAGTTCTGGGGTTACATGAAATGTGTTAGATCAGAAGAGCTAGGTTTACTGCTTCTTTTTGTTTGTTTGTTTGGTTTTTATTTTGTTGTTGTTGTTTTTGATTTTTCGAGACAGGGTTTCCCTGTGTAGCTTTGGAGCCTTTCCTGGAACTCACTCAGTAGTCCAGGCTGGCCTCGAACTCACAGAGATCTACCCTCTTCTGCCTCCCAGGTGCTGGGATTAAAGGCATGCACCACCACCGCCCAGCTTTACTGCTTCTTGTAGAGTTAGAAATAAAAGTAGTTCGGCCAATGAGAGCTATATAACAGAATCTACAGAGCATGAGGGCATTTGGTCACATCCATTGTGCCATTCACACAATTGAGGGGATGATATGGGGGATTTAAAAACAAATATTCCAAGTGTGGAGTAATGGTAACCAAATTTGGCTGCTTGTCAGGAATGCAAGAAGAGCTTACTCCACCTCACTCAACATCATTTGAGTCTAAGGACTTCGCTGTCACCTGCCTATACTAATGGATGGTATTTTAATTTGTATGCATGGTATATTGCCAACTTTGTCCTATGTTAATGGTATCTAGCTAATGCTTAGCACTAGAGAAGTTTCAAACTGGTGTTAGCAACTGCATAGACCAGTGGATATAGTGAATTTTGGGAATTGTAGCCACCGTTGCTTTAGATAAAATTATTTTAAGCACTAAAATCTTCCCACTCATGAAGTTGACCTGAGATGGTTCAATAGTAAATCTAAGTTAGTTCTTGTATGTTTGAAAAGCAATCCCACATGACAGTATGATTGTACTGACTTTAGGTGCCAGCAATTATTTTAAAAAGTTTATTTACATGTATTTGTGAGATCTTGAGATGACTCATCAGATCAAAGCACATTGCTATACAAGTGTAATAAGCTTGTTCCTGGGAACTCATGGTAGAGAGAACCAAGTCCTGAAAGTTGTCCATTGGCCACTGCATATGAGGTCTAGCATGTATGTGTACTCACACATCAAAGAGACACGTCACACACACATTTCCTTTTCTCACACACGTATACAAATGCACACTAAACATAAACACACACACACCACACACACAAATACACGGGCACTACTCAATCACAAAGACACACAAACCAAAATACATACATACTCACAAGTGCATGCACAAACATAAAGACACACACAAACACAAATAGACTCACATCACATAAACCACATACAGTACACATATATACACACAGATACACACCCATTACATAAACACACACACACACACACACACACACACACACACACACACACACAAACCCATATATACTCACAAAGAAACTTTCAGAAACAGTATTAATATTTAAATAACACTTAGGATATGCGTGTTGATAAATTTATACAGGACTATATTTTTCTCTTCAATTTGTTAATTTTTATTTGTATGCCATAACAGCATGTTCTGAAAAGTTGTGGCCTCATAGAACTAGTCTTTTCTTGTAGCCATAAAATAAATATTTGCAAAGTATGATACTTGGAATACTTTGACTACTATGAGGAGAGGATGCATAGAATAGTTTTGCATTTAATATTAGTAGTTTTGTTTTGTTTTTTCCAGACCTGAGTACCGAACCCAGGGCCTTGCACTTGCTAGGCAAGTGCTCTACCACTGAGCTAAATCCCCAACCAATATTAGTAGTTTTGAGGTATCATTTTAATCTTTATCAGTACCATAAAAGGCTGTGACTGTTGGAGACACTGAAATTTTAAAGACGCTTTAGGCTTAAATAATAGAGGACTTTAATATTTTGGCATAATAAAAGTAGACCTTGTGTTGATTCAGTTTGGTTTTTTGAAACATTCTTTATATGTAGTCCTGGCTGTCCTGGAACTTGTATGTAGAGCAGGCTAGCCTTGAACTCGCAGACAGCTCCTCCTGCATCTGACTCCCAAGTGCTGGAATTAAGGTTTACACCATCATTCTGGCTTTTATTTTAGTTTCTTTGAAATAGTCTCAATATGTATCCTTAGTGAGCCTGGCATTGTTGAGTAGAGTAGGCTAACTCAGAGGACTTCTTTCCTCTGACTCTGGAGCCCTGGGATTAAAGTATGTGCCGACACACATGTTTGAGATCCTTTTTTACATGATCAAGAAATGTCAATGTTAGTTGTGCTTTGAAAAAGTAGAAAAACACTTGTGTGCTAAAAATTTTTGGCTAGACTTAATTATTTTGTGATCTGGTCATTAGTAAATCAAGGTGGCTTTTATTCTCTACTCACCTGAGGATGACCTTGTCTTGATGCTCTTAGCCCCACACAAGCCACTCTCCATCTTATGATTTAAACATGTAAACTATGAAAATGTTGCTCATTTTTCATACTGCATAAGTTTTGCTCCAGAGTTGAAGTATAATCTAGTTTTTCATTCCAATATGTGTGATTTCTGTTTGCTTTTTGACATTTTGGGCCCATGTATACACAAATTAGTTCTAAATAATTATCATTGCTCAGCTTTCCTTTTAAAAAGCTTACTTCCTTTACAATTATAATATTTTTGCATATCTTAGATACCCCATTATTCTGGATAATTTTCATCTTGGAGTGAAACATAGGCAGGGCTCATTCTAGGCAGTTGCTTTATTACTGAACTACTGCATTCCTTAGAAATACTTGATATGTGAAAATGTTTTTTCTTTTATCTGATTTCAGTAAATAGATTAAATCCTTTGCTTAACAAATCTTTTATATTAGTTTTTACTTCATATGTGGGTTTTCTCATAGTAGGATAGTTGTGGTGTTATATGACTGACTGACTTTCTTTCTTTCTTTCTTTCTTTCTTTCTTTCTTTCTTTCTTTCTTTCTTTCTTTCTTTCTTTCTTTCTTTCTTTAGCTAAGGATCGAACCCAGGGCCTTGTGTTTGCCAGGCAAGCGCTCTACCACTGAGCTAAATCCCTAACCCTTCTTATTTTTTTAAAAGATTTATTTATTTATTAATGTATACAGTGTTCTGACTGCGTGTTTGCCTGCAGGCCAGAAGAGGGCAGCAGATCTCATTACATGGTGGTTGTGAGCCACCATGCGGTTGCTGGGTATTGAACTCAGGACCTTTGGAAGAGCAACCAGTAAGTACTCTTAACCGCTGAGCCCTATCTCCAGCCTAATTTCTTAGTTTTTAAGGCTTTTTTATTTCATGTATTCTCTCTTTGAACAAAGACTCATCCTTTCCTTGTGGATAGTATTGAGACTGTGTATAAGGAAGTGCCTTTCTTTTTGTCACAAACCCTAAAAAATGTTTTAGATAATTGCATTTGCCCTGCTTTTAAAATTTGAATTAATGAATTAATCAACATATTTGAGCTAGTTTTTCTGGGATGCTTTCCCATAATTCATCTGTGTAGACTAGGCTGATCTCACTTCCAAGAGCTGAGATTACAAGTGTGTGCCCAGTAAAATATCACTTATCTTCCAGTTACTTTCTCTCATAATATATGTCTAAATTAATGATTGTATATTGCAGCAAATGTGAAATCTGCTAACAAACATAGATCTTGCTTATAGTTAGGCAATCATTGGGGTAGACATTCCCTATTCTTCATTTGGGAGTTAGGATTTTGAGCTCAGATTACCTAAATTCAGAATACATTTTCAGTCCTATGGAAGTATGGAGATGTGTGTTTAAATGTCAGTATTATTATTTCTCTATAACAGTAACAATGTACCAGGAAGGTCCAAACAAATACAAATTAAAGAATAAAGTTTTCCTGCAGTCCCAGAGTATGTTCTTCTAGGCGTCTGAGAACAGATCGTGTTCCTTATAGGGACATTCAGTGCCTTGCTTTGTCACAGCATAATTCCTGCTTAGCCAGGTTGCCTTTTAGGATAAGCTTGGTGGTGTTTGCTGTGAATTTAGGGGCCGGGGTTGAGAATGAGGGGACAAAAGATTAAGCATAGTCAGAATCCACGGTTGCTCTTGTCTGTAATTCAGCTGAGTGAAACTACATATGCAATCTTGGTGCTTGTTTTTGATTTTTTTTTTTTTTAATTTTCTGGAGCTGAGGACTGAACCCAGGGCCTTTTGCTTGCTTAGCAAGTGCTCTACCACTGAGCTAAATCCCCAACCCTGGTGCTTGTTTTTATTCTATTGCCTCATTATGTTTATAACCCAAACCATTATGTAGCCTCTTCTGCCATACTTTTTTCATTAGGAAATTTCTTACTGGAAGATAGTAACTTTTGTTTAACGTTTTCTATGCTTGTATTCTGCCTATGTGTATATCTGTGTATCACTTGCATTTCTGGTACCTATGGAGGCCAAAGTGGTTGTCAGATTCCCTGAAACTGGAATTAAAGACAATTGTGAGTTTCTGTGTGGAAGCTGGAAATCAAACCCAGGTCCCCGAGAAAAGTAACCAGTACTCTTTATTGCTGGGCCTTTGCCTTCTACCCCCCAGTTTTTTGCCCCCATTATAGGAAATCTGTTTGATCTTGTCCCTGTTTGACATTATTGCTATTGTTTGTTTAGTTTAGGTTTTGAGACAGGCTGTCAGGTAGCCCAGAATGACCTTTACCTCATTTGAATTCTTGAACTTCTGATCCTTCTCTGTCTCAAGAAGTGCTGGGATTACAAATATGCACCACTACCACAGCTGTTACATGTGTTGTTGGTAACATGATCACAGGGCAAACACTCCACCAACTAGGTGAGCTATACCCCAAGCCCCTAGAGTGCATTAAGAGCAATTTTTGGTTTTCATGTGTGGTTTAAGTACTACACTGCAGGCTTCTGGTAACCAGAGATTGTTACTGTAAATTGTCTGTCCATAAAAATACTGACATAATTGTGCTGTATAATTTTCATTCTTGAGAATCACTATTTTAATTTAAACCAGTTTTTTTTTTTTTTTTATCTTGTTTGGATTTTATTCCTGAAGTGACTAATGTTAACTGTCAGTTCCTTTGAATAAGAATAAAAATGAGAATGCCAGTTCTACATGAGCAAACATTGGCTTTTGCACATTTTCACAATAAATTGACTTTTGAAAGTAAACAAACACAATGGAAAGCATCAAGGCTGTTCTCAGTCAGCAATGACTCAGTGTTTAAAAGTCTTGGAGACTCATTTATGTTGGCAAAACCACTTGGCAGATAAGTTACTATCTCTTTAGTCAGATCTGATTTTCACTTGAAACATGTTAAACCAAGTTGCCTTCTATTTCTCAATATTTTCATTGAGTTCACTGATGTCAGTACTTAGACCCGTCCTTAGTGATTAGGGAATTAGGCTACATTTGAGTGAATGTTAGAGGCTGTAAAAAAAAGGTTTCTTTTGAAGGAATATGAAATATTTTAAGAACTGGTGTCAACATTCTTACTGTCATGAGTTTATGATTTTCCACTCCTCTTTTGAATAATAATTTTGTAATAATGTCCACTTCTCAATAATCAGCATGCTGTCAGCTTACCAGTACTTTCCTGTGCAGCTTAAAAAAAAACAAAAACAAAAACTGTTTTCTGGGTTTAAGAAGCATTCATTTAATTTATAGGTGCTAGGGTGATGTTTCATGTTGCAGTTGCTTTTCTAACTAGAAATTCATGTTTTGGTTTGTTAGCCATACATTAGCCACCCTCTATTAGTTTAGGATTTCATACATGAGTATATTGTAACTTGATCAAATCTGTCCCTTTTTCCCGCCTCTTCTGTGCCCCTGCCTCTTTTTGTTTCCTCTTCTCCACTTCACGGGATGCTTTTAGAATCACTGAATTCACTTAGTTCTTGGAAAGGAAAGGGTTTATTTGGCTTACAGGTCCAGCTCACAGTCTATCACGCAGGAAAGTCAATCAGGAACTCAAGGCAGAAGTCTAGAGACAGGACCATGGAGGAATACTGCTTATTGACTTGTTCTTCCTGGCTTCTTCAGTTGTTGTCTTTCTTTATTCTTTCCTTTATTTTTTCAATTGAAAATAGATTTTCATGCAATTGATTATAATGCCCTTGTCCCCAGTTCCTCCCTGATCTTCTCCTCCCATCCAAGCCTACACACTATTTCCCTCCCTCCTTCTCTCTCTCTCTCTCTCTCTCTCTCTCTCTCTCTCTCTCTCTCTCTCACACACACACACACACACACACACACACACACACACACACACATTAGGAAAGAAACAGGCATCTAAAAATTGTGTTTGCTTTCTTACACACTGCAGTACCAGTTGCCCAGGAATAGTACAGCTCCACAGTGGGCTGGATCACCCTTCATAAATCATTAATCAAGGAAATGCCCTATAATTGAAGTTCCTCTTCCCAAATAATCCTAGCTTATATCATGTTGAGGAAAAGCCAAGCAGGACAAGGACCATGAGTTAAGAGCTAGCCTAGGTTATGTAGTGAAAATAAAATCAAATAATGTAACACACAAACTAAATAAATAAATAAACCCTCACAATTATTTCATCTTTTAGCATTACTCTTTTAAATAATTTGATACTCTTCCCAAGATATACAGTATTTTGTTATGAATGCAGGTAGTATTTTTGCCTTTTCTTAAGTTTGGCTTTTAACCAAGCTTGATGATTTTGTTCAGAGGTATAAAACAGAGAAAGGTGCTTTGGATGTAGGTATAATCTGCTCCAGGTATCATACGCTTTGATCTTTATTCCTAAATCAAATGTCAGGATGATACCAGAGAAATAATACCCAAAATGTCCTCTTGCACCCTTATGAACATTGCATCCCATATAAACATGTGTACCTTCATATGAATTCACATGCAAAATAAAAAGAAAAATTAACGATTAGAAATAATGAGAAGTAAAAATGTTTAGGAGGTCATTAATATGACTAATATTTGTTGCTAGAGGGCAAGTTGAATTTTGGAACTTAAGTGGGCTGAGAAGTCTTAGAGACTAAGATTCAGAAGAGCCATATATGTTAATACACTTAGTAGGAATGATTGAGTGTAAATTAGTGGAGCAGATGTTAGCCAGGAGTAATGTCTATAGCATCCTAGAAAGTGCCCTTTCATTGGGGGAATAAAAGTACAAAAGCATACTATTTTTCTTGTTTGTTTTTTTGTTTTTTGAGACAGGGTTTCTCTGTAGCTTTGGAGCCTGTCCTGGAACTCACTTTGTAGACCAGGCTGGCCTCGAACTCACAGAGATCCAGGTGCCTCTGCCTCCTGAGTGCTGGGATTACAGGTGTGCTCCACCACCACCTGATGAAGCATACTACTTTGTAGTTGGAAGTTTCTCTGGTTCCACCCAGCCCCTGAAGTCCCACATCTGCTTATTAAAATAATCACCCAGAGGCTTATATTAATTACAAACTGTATGAAATTGGTGAAATTACTAAGGCCACTCCACGTAGTTAAAAGGGAGGTTTACAAATGAAGGGATAGGTTGCAGGGTCTGGGAAAGGTATGGCGCAGTCCGGCGGTGTTCTCTGGAGAACTCTGCTTGGTCTACTTCCAGCGTCCAGGGTCCTGGAACCAAGAGAAGCCTCTCCTCTCAATCCTGGGTCTTCAGCATCCTCCCTCAGTCCCACCTTGTAGGTGTGACCGTTACCAAAGCCTCAGTGGGGGTTGGAACTTCCAGGCCAAGGCTGGAATGGCTACCCACTCCAGGCCTATGGCTCAGACACATTATTAACTAGATCTTATAACCTAATTCAACCCGATCCTGTTATTCTATGTTTCGCAATATGGCTTCGTGGCTTACTGGTACTTTCACATCTTGCTTCTCCTGGGAGTGGCTTGAAGTGTCTCTCCTGACTTCCCTTTCTTCCTCTGTCTCTTCAGTTTGAATGTAGTATCTAACCTTATTCTTCATTGCCATTGGCCAAATAGCTTTATTTATCAACCAATCAGAGCAACACATATTCACAGTTTCCAAGAAGATATCCCACAGCACTTCTTGTCTTGTTAAGTTAATCACATGTTTTCAATATTCTATTGCTTGCACACACAGATTCCATAGTGCTTTTGTGAAGGCCAGAGGGAATTTGTTTTCTTCTAACATATGGGTCTTATGAATCAAACTAGTCTTTAGCCTTGGTTGCAACAGCCTTTATTGTCTGAGGCAACTCCTTAGCCTTCATATTTTTATTACTTTTATTTGTGAGGGCTAATTTGCATATGTATCTAAGGATCTAACTCAGATGATCTCGCTTGTCTATCCTTAATACATTAGGCATACATAGGTTTGCCTGCCATTCTAGGACTTAATGCATTTCAGCATAACTTTCATTCAGTTCTACTATACCTCATAGATTGCTTCTGAGTTTTACTGTTTGTATACTCATGTATATGTGTCCTGGTGATCATGTGTACATAGAAATATCCTTAAGGGTAATTGTTATTTTTAACATAATTTTACTATTATTGCCCTCTCTAATCACATTGTTCTATCAGTCACTGTGTAGATACTTAAACATTTTTTAGGAGAATGGGTTCAATTTCTGTGTGTTAGTTGAAAGCAGCAATATTTCTTTCTGGTGTGCAGTAACATTAAGTGTACCACATTTGCTTCTCACTTTGCTCATCAAATCTAAGATCTCTTTTTGAATAATGTACATTTTAATGTTTGGTCATTACATACTTAGAGCAATTATAGTATATGTACATATGATATATTAATTTTTTCTTTTTAAATTAAAGGCTCTTAAGCTATTATTTCCAGAGGTATATTTTGTTGCTGCTCTGTATTTTTATGATAAAATGTAAGCAAAATATAAAAAGTAGTAATAATGTAATGATATTCATATCAAAGTATATACCTTTACACTTCTATTTATGTATTTTTAGTAAAGTATATACCTAGACCATCATTGTAGAAACACACTCCCAGAACTAAGAGTAAAATAGAATTCTGGATTTAGACTGCTGTGAGAGTGTATGGGGGACTGGAGAGGATGGTGAAAGGTTATACGGTGCTGGTTTGGCTGGCGCTGGATACTGCAGCAGTGTTGGTTTGGTTGGTGGTGGAAAGGTTACAGTCACGACAGAACCCAGTGGTACCTTTTAGAGCTTTATTGAGAGAGAGAGAGATGCAGAGAGAGAAAGACAGAGAGAGCAAGTGATGGAGAGAGAGCGTGGAGAGAGAGAGACTGAGAGAACGCATGGGAGTGCATGTCTGTATTTTAGGCTGGCACGCAGTTACCTGCTGCTGATGTAATAAGGTGCCAGGCGAGACCCCAAGCTACACATATATAGAATCCTTACATTCCAGACTTTTGCTTATTATTAAAAAATCCAGTAAATGGGAATAAATAGGGACATTGTTTCTCTCAAAAACTGCTTCTAGCTGACTGGTGGATGTTGGTTGGCTCTTGGGGGGAATAGGGAAGGGGGGTCTTCTGAGGTAGACAGGTGTTGTTGGATGATGGGCTGTCCATCCTGGAGCTGTGCACCTTTCTTGGCTTGTCACTCTGGCTGCTTTTGTATCTGACAGGATGCTGATGAGACAGGAAAAGCCTGAAGTAGATCTGACCTGTCCAGATGGATTTAAGCTGGTTTTTGGAGCTTGGGGAAAGTTTTGAACCATGTTAAGAAACAGCCATGATGCTGGGCGGTGGTGGTGCATGCCTTTAATTCCAACACTCAGGAGGCAGAGGCAGGCAGATCTCTGTGAGTTCGAGGCCAGCCTGGTCTCCAAAGCGATTTCCAGGAAAGGCGCAAAGCAACACAAAGAAACCCTGTCTCAAAAAACCAAAAAAAGAAAAAAAGAAAAAAGAAAAAGAAGCAGCCATAAGAAGATTAGTGACCATTTGTGGTGTTTAGTACTCTGCTTATGTTGGTTAGTGTTAATGGGAGAGACAGAGAGATTGGAACATGTTAAGCTTTATCAGTGACAGATTATTTTAAGGCACTTGTTTCATTTACCTGTTTGGCATCCAGGAGACAGGTGATCAATTGTTAAAAGCATTTCACAGTAATTTATGTTTATATTAAAGTCTGTTTTTGTAGAGCCTAGACGTTTTTGGGTCTGGGGGTGTAAATACCTTTTAGCTGTTACAGTTTCTTACTTGATGATCTCTGGACTCCAGTTCTGTGGTGGTCCTGTACCATTAGCTGAACAGTGAGTTAGAACAGGGAACTGGGAAGAGAAAAGCTGTGGTGCATGAGAACCTATTTCTTTGGAATTAGGGACAAGACAAAGATCAGAACCCTGTAAGCACATGTGGGTGAGTCTGGAGTGAGGACATGGAAGCTCCTATCTTAGCTGGAAATCTTTTCCCATTAAGTAAGTCTAAAAGTGCAATTAAATCTGGTGAGGTGGGTAAGGCTGTCCTCCCTACCCTGAGAATAGGGAAATGAGGAGAGATGACATCCCCAAACTCCCAGAACTGTGTCAGTGGCTTTGGTGTCCAGAAGGAAAGAAATGGATTGCTTCCCTGCAAGCCTAGGTCTGCTGGAGGTCTTAGCTTGATGTTCCCTTACATCTTGGTGCCTGGGGACAGTCATCTGACCTGTTGTCTTTCTAGGCCGCACTTTCAACAAGGCTATTGATGGTCTGGCAGGGCACTCGATAGCCTGTGGCCATTTTTCTCACTTAAAACAGGGACCCAACAGCTTTTAGGAGCCAGCGAGTGACAGCAATTGGCAATTTTGTTTTTGGGCTTTTGATCTCTTCCCTGGCACACCTTAAATGACACAGATGACCCTTTTGCCTGTGGGGTCAAGAGCCTTGTTTAGATGCTTAAGTTTTAGTCAGGGAGGTCTGGGGAATAAGAGACGGATTTTACTCCGTGTCTTGAATTTTGTATTTCCTTGATGATTGCTGGCTTTTTGGAAGATCTGCCAGGAGGCAGACTATAAACTGAACCTTTGGGAAGACTTGCCTGAGGCTATAAGCTGATTTCTGGCTTAAGAGCCATCCTGACTACTGTAAACTTATTTGCTTGGATCTTAGCCGCTTGCAGACCTGTCTGTGCTTCTCACACAGCTTGAGAATGAGGGGAATGAGTTAAAGTGAGAGTCAACAGAAGCGGCCCACACAACAGTACAGAGTCCGCCCACTTGAGCCCTCCCACTGCCAAAGAGTGGAAGGTGGAGGTCAGACAGACAAAAATGGTTGCACTTGGCAGAGAAAAAGGAAACACCAGAAATGGGGAGGGAGAAGGGTTCAGAGCTTTAACAGAAAACTTGGGAATAAAGTAACTCTTTTTATTTGCCCATTCGCTGGCAGAAGTTCCCATGAAGCTGTTATGTGGCCAGATTTAATGCTGTCTGCCCTTTTGTCCCATGGCTGCAGCCCAGAGAAAAATAAAAAAAATAAAATAACAAACCGGGATCAGACTTCAATCCCAGGCATTCCTGAGGCAAGGAGAAAGATCTATGAATCATCACAGGTTACCCCAAACCGCCATCATGTTATGGATAAGGGCTGAGGCATACATACCCACAAGACGCCCCCCCCCCAGTGGGGGCTGGACAGCATATTCCTTATATCATCAAGATAGAATGTGTTGTGGTACACAGCTGAGGACCACCACTGATGTGTCCATCACGAAGAATATAGGTCAGGCTGGCACAGTGCAGCTGCTGTGGCAGAAGTGGCTGGACATGGCAGGACATGGCAGGACATCACTGCAGAGGCAGTTGCAGGAGCAACATCCCGATGAGTACCGTGGTGGCTGCGGTGATGGTGGCAGCTGGGCAGGTCCTTCCAACAACACTCTGCCCTGGACGCCGATGTGTGCAGAATTTCCTATCCTATGGCATGCCACCATTGAAAGGGTATATGGCACTGGTTTGGTCAGTGGCAGAAAGGTCACAGTCACGACAGAACCCAGTGGTACCTTTTAGAGCTTTATTAGGAGAAGGAGAGTGAGAAAGCAAGAGATAGAGCTTGGAGAGAGAGACTGAGAGAGCATGTGGGGTTGCACATCTGGCTTTTAGGCTGGGGTGCAGTCGCCCGCTGATGATGTAATAAGGCACCAGACAAGACCCCCAGCTGCACATATACAGAATCCTTACAGGTGGTAGCATAGTTTGATAGATATTAAAATGGCTAGACAAGCATGCTTCCTGTCTGTTTGCTTGGAATATCTTTTTCCTATCCCTTACCAGAAAGTAATGTTTGTCTTTGATGTTGAGGTGTGTTTCTTGTATGCAGCAGAAGGATGGATCCTGTTTTTATATCCATTCTGTTAGTATGTATCTTCTTATTGGGTAATTGAGACCATTTATATCGAGAGATATCAGTGACCAATGATTGTTGATTCCTGTTATATTGTTTTTGTTCTTATTATTCATTTGTGTGTGTGTGTGAGAGAGAGAAAGAGAAAGACAAGGAGACAGGGAGACAGAGACAGAGATAGACAAATAGACACACAAGTGTTAGTTTCCCAGTTTCCCTTCTTTTAGCTTTGCTTGTGTGAGATTATTTATTTCCTGTGTTTTTATTGGTGTAGTTACCCTCCATGGGTTGAAATGTTCTTTCAATGAAGCACCTTCTGTAGGGCTAGATTTGTAGATAGATACTGTTTAAATTTGATTTATCATGGAATACATTATTTTCTCCATCTGTGGTAATTGAAAGTTTTGCTGAGTATAGTAGTCTAGATTGGCATCTGTGGTTCCTTAGAGTCTATAGCACATGTATCCAGACTCCTCTGGCTTTTAGAGTCTCCATTGAGAAATCAAGTGTAATTCTAATAGGTCTGGCTTTATGTATTACTTGATGTTTTTCCCTTGCAGCTTTTAAAATTCTTTCTTTGTTCTGTATTTTTAGCGTTTCGATTATTATGTGATAAGGGGACTTTTTTGGATTCAATCTATTTGATATTCTATATACTTCTTTTACTTTTATAGGCCTCTCTTTTATGTGAGTGACATTTTCTTCTATTATTTTGTTGAGCATACTTTCTGTGCCTTTGACCTGAGTTTCTTCTTTTTTCTCTATATTTTTCTTGTATTTGTTCTTTTGTAATATGCTAGATTTCCTGGATTTTTTTGTTTCAGGAATTTTGGGAGGGATTTTATATTTTCTTTGACTGATATATCCATTTCTTCTATCTTATCTTCAATTTCCAAGATTCTTTCTTTCTTCCATCTCTTCTATTCTGTTGGTTAAACTTGCCTCTGTAGTTCCTTTTTGCATT
This sequence comes from Onychomys torridus, assembly GCF_903995425.1. Taxonomy (NCBI): domain Eukaryota; kingdom Metazoa; phylum Chordata; class Mammalia; order Rodentia; family Cricetidae; genus Onychomys; species Onychomys torridus. The sequence goes on from NW_023412870.1 coordinate 414,482, forward strand.
TCTAAACATTTCATTTCCAGAATTTCCTCACTTTCTATTTTCTTTTGTTGGAGAATATTATTATTTTTTTAAAGATTTATTTATTTTATTATGCATACAGAAGGGGGTGCCAGATCTCATTACAGATGGTTGCTGAGAATTGAACTCAGGACCTCTGGAAGAGCAGTTGGTGCTCTTAACCTCTGAGCCATCTCTCCAGCCCAGAGAATATTATTTTAATGTGTGTTACCTTTGTTTATGCTGCATTTGTTTAACCCTGTGAAACTGTGTTACTGTGCCTGCCTAAAATACCAGATGGTCTAATAAAGAACTGAATGACCAATAGTGATGCATGAGAAAGGATAGGCAGAGAGTATAAATAGAAGGAGAAAGAGAGAAAGAAGAAAATATCCAGAGAAGGAAGAAGACACCAGGGGCCAGCCACCCAGCTACACAGCCAGCCATGGAGTAAAAGTGAAAGTAGGATATACAGAAGAGAAACATGAAAGTCAAGAGGCAAAATCTAGATGGGATAAATTTAAGTTAAGAAAGGCTGGCAGCCAGGCCATGGGGTGCATGCCTTTAATCCCAGCACTTGGGAGGCAGAGGTATGTGGATCTCTGTGAGTTCAAGGCCATCCTGATCTACAGAATGAGTTCCAGGAATGCCAGAGCTTCTATACAGAGAAACCCTATGTCAAAAAAAAAAAAAAAGAAAAGAAAAAAGAAAGAAAAAGAAAAAAAAAAGCTGATAAGAAACAAGCCAGGCTAAGGCTAGGACAGTCCTTCCAAATTCCTGCTTCACAGAAGAAAATGACTGTCAAAATTTGCCAATACAAGGCAGACAGTCCTTCAAATTTCATGTTTCACTAAAAAGTTAGCCAGATATTCTGTGCCTGTAGGCTGAAGGTAGATGCCCCAATAATTGCAGAGAAACTTTGGGTGACTGTCCAGGAAGCCAAATATCTCTGTTGTTAGATAATAATACATCCTTCTGGGTCTTTGATGGAGTTGAATACCAGATAGTTATAGTTACAGTTTTCATTAGTTATGATAGAAAGTAAATTGGGTGTGAAAGTTTGGATTCACTGAGGTAGGATAGATAATGCATTATTTTCTCTGAATATTCTAACTACAGATGCACAGAATATTATAACTGTAATTCTTACTTGATGACTGTTTTGCTGTATATAGTTTTACTATGTTAAAGTTAGATCCTTTCTTTTTATTTAGACAACAAAGGGGAAATGTTGGAGAACAATAGTTTAAGGTGCATTACTTTTGTTTATGCTGCATTTGTTTAACTCTGTGAAGCTGTGTTACTGTGCCTGTCTAAAACACCTGATGGCTTAAGAAAGAGCTAAAGAACCAATAACAAGGCAGGAGAAAGGAAAGGTGAAAAAGGTCAAGGAGCCAGAGAAGGAGGAGGACACCAGGGGCCAGCCACCCAGTCACACAGCCACCCATGGAGTAAAGGTGAAAGTGATATATGCAGAAGAGAATGGTAATAGCTGAGGGGCAAATGGTAGATGGGATAGTTTAAGTTAAGAAAAGCTGACAAGAAACAAGCCAAGCTAAGGCTGGGCATTTATAAGTAAGAATAAGTCTCCATGTGTGATTTATTTGGGAGCTGGGCGGTGAGCCTCTCAAAAGAGCAAAAACAACCAACAACATTCTTTGTTGCTTCTGTTTCTATTTTTCAGCGTTTGAACAGTATTATTCATTTCTTTCAACTGTTTGTTTCCTTTTTCTTGGCTTTATTTAAAGGATTGATTCATTTCCTCCAATTGTTTGTGTTTTCCTCACTTTCTTTAAGGGATTTATTCAATTCCTCTTTAAGGACCTCTATTGTCTTTATATAGTTGGTGTTAAGGCCTTCTTCTTGTCCTTTGGCCATGTTGGAATACCTAGGGCCTGCTGTGCTAGGATAGCTGGATTCTGGTGGAGACTTATTTCCCTGGCTGCTATTGAGTATGTTTTTATACTATCATCTAGGCATCCAGGTTTGAGATGATTATAGGTCTAGGTCTTGATTCCTGGGTTTGTTAAGTTGCATGGGTATTATATTCTTTGGTTGTTGTTCCCTTTTGGGGCTTTTCCATAGTGTGATACCTGCATGTTGCCTGATTTATTGGTCTGCTATGCTTGTGTTCATAGGGAATGCCTGCTGGTGTTGGTGGCTGGGCTGTAGCAAAGGGTTGGGGGAAGAAGGAGGGTTGGAGAGGATGGTCTGTGGGATTCACAAGAGGGCAGGAGGAAGTGAGGCTTCAGCTGGTGATCTGTTGGAGCACAAGCCATAAGAGATTTAGTCTCAGAGAACAGATCATACCTCTGCCTTTTATGCTCTTCCTGCCACATCATTCACAATGATCCCTGAGACTTAGGAGGGGATTGAGCTATATATGTTGTTTTAACACTGAGCATTTCTAGTCACTTATTCTTTACACCTTGGCCAGATATATATCACCATGTCAATTACAATCTACTTCAATTAGAAGCATGTAAGTTGAGGGATGGGAGTTCCATTGACCTATGGATATAATGGTAAGTTTAATTCTGTGTCCACTTAGCAGCATAATAGTAATGCATTCATCTCTAAGACCCATGAACTTTCTGTTCTTAAGTTCTTAGTCTGATAATGGTTCCAGGCATTTTTTTTCATCTTGTGGAGAGGGACTTAGATACAGTCAGGGAGTGGTTGCTTACTCCTATGATATTTGTACTGCTATTACACCAGTAAACAGTTCTTGCCAGGCCAGTCATTATTGTAGCTTGAAGTGTTTGTAGTTGGGCCTGACTGATGCTTATTTATCTCCCTCAGTAGCATGCATAGCACCTTCCATCACTATGAAAGCAAGTTAGTATGGATAAAGCTTCTACTTCTTTACCACTTTGACTTTGCCATGAATGCTCTATGACTCAAACATATGGTGTCTTTGGGGATAACCAACAGCAATAGCAATACAGTGTAATGTTTGGGGAATTTGGGGGACCTCATTAGCAAGAACTCCAAGAAGTAACTTATAAAGGGCACAGAAGTTTTATTTGTTTACCTCTGGTGTCCAGTAGAAGTATTGTTGTTCTGTTTCAGAATAACTCCATTTTAATTCTCTCTCTCTCTCTCTCTCTCTCTCTCTCTCTCTCTCTCTCTCTCCCTCTCTCTCTCCCTCATCTCCATTCCCCTTTCTATGTGTGTGTTTGTGTCTCTTTGTGTGTGAGTGTATTTTTGTGATATTAAAGTACAGTAAATATCCATGTCTTTTTCAAAAAGGTCTTTTGTTTTATTTATCTCTTTCCCTTCTTCCTTACTTACCCTACTTCTTTCAGAGGCACCTGCCTCTGCCTACTGAGTGCTGGCATTAAATGTGTGAGCCAATACATCCCGTTTGTCCATCTTATTTTTCTTTTTTGTAATAATTGTTCATAAACTTCTCTCATGTATACTCTGTACTGTTGATCTGTTTACTTGTCTCTCTGTTTGTTATTAGGTATTTCTCTTGCAAGATGATATCCCATTCAAAGAGTACAGAAATGACAGAGGTGACCTTCCTATTCAGTTTCCTTCTAAATTGATTTGTTGATTACATTATAATGGCTATTTTAGGAAATGAGGATCACAAGAATTATATGATTATATTGTTAATGAAGTACATACATTAACAATTTCAGTATCATACTTTGTACATATGTATGGGATGTTTTAGAATGGAGTGACCTATAATGATGTGCATATCGACTTCACTTGGGAAGAGTGGACTTTGCTGGATCTTTCCCAGAAGAATCTCTACAAAGATGTGATGCTGGAGACCTATTGGAACCTTCTTACTATAGGTAACACTGAATATTCACTATGATTTAAAATAAGGTGACAACTGTTCCTTGGTTATTGATGCCCTTCTGTAATTTTATTGAGAAAGAACAAGAATGAGCTGAATAAAACAGGCATATTTAAGGTTCACTGAAGATATTAACTAAAATTTTTGCAGTTTTCAATGACATAATATACATTTTTTCTGGTACTGTATTTTAGGATACAGTTGGGAAGACCATAATATTGAAGAACATTGTCAAAGTTCTAGAAGACATGAAAGGTAATTTTCATGTGCAAGCTGATACAAATGTGCCTCTGAAGAACTTATAATGTGTACTGGAAGTTTTAAACAAAAGCACAGTATAAATAAGCATAGCTTAAAGTGCATTGATAATTATTAAATTCTCACAAAACCTTATACCTCAATTTCAGGTAGGTGAATTGCATCTGCAAAGCATTTTTTAAAGAAAGAAGTCAAGAAAACAATGCCTTAAATGATATCACTATATGAATCATAGCACTATGAAAGATATGCTGTGAAACTGTCAATCCATTTATTTCATACAATTCATATTACAAAAGGCATACACAGTGAAAAAGTGATTAGTGTATCTTCAAAGCTTTCTAATAAGAAAATAGTCCATAGTAAAGCTAGTGTAACTCGTATACTTGTTGTGACTGTGCTGTTTAGTGAGAGAGACAATTAGAGTTAAGAATCAAAAGGCAATTCTTATGAAAAAATCCTTAATTCTTATGCTACAAGCTTATGAGTACAAAAAGTCCAACTGTATGAATTGAATGTGGAAAACTTTTTTTTTTTTTTCAAGACAGGGTTTCTCTGTATAGGTTTGTGCCTTTCCTGGAACTCATTCTGTAGCCCAGGCTGGCCTTGAGCTCACAGAGATCCACTTGGCTCTGCCTCCTGAGTGCTGGGATTAAAGGCATGCATCACCACCGCCCGGCATGAATGTGGAAAACTTTTATTGGTTATTATTCCTTTACTATGTATATCATATGCCACTCTGGATGCAAATCAAATGAGCATAGGGCTATGGAAAGACATAACATACCTCTCAGAACAATTAGAAGATATGTAGCAATCCCCACATTGTGTATAATTGTTGAATTTGATTTCAATATACAAGTAATTGGTTTTCCAGGTTCATTGTTAATGCATCAGTATACTCATACTGCAGAAAAGTCCTATGAGTACTAGGACTGTATAAAAACTTCTGTTTGTCATAATTGATTTAGCAAATGTAGTATGACTCACAGTATAGGAAAATTTATTAATGCAATAAAGATGTTAAAACTTTGATTTTTTTCCAGTTCTCTTCAAATAGATGATTATCTCATATAGAAAAAAGATACTGTAAACATGAGCCATGAAATAAAGGATCTTACCATCACAGATAATGCTTTTACATGTGCCATTATCCTTGCAGGCAAGAAAGAAGTCAAACTGGAAAGATACCTTCAATATATACTCAATGTATTAAAGCTTTTGAACATCACAGTACTCTTCAAATGCATGAAAAAACACATACTAGAGAGAATCCCTATGAATGTAATCAATATGGTAAACCCTATGCATGTTACAAAAGTCTTCAAATGCATCAAAGAACACGTATTGGAAAGAAACCCTATGAATGTAATCAGTGTGATAAAGTCTTTGCACAACTCAATGTTCTTTATATACATCAAAGAGCACACACCAGAAAGAAACCCTATGAATGTAATCAGTGTGATAAAGCCTTTTCACAACCCAATTTTCTTCAAATACATCAAAGAACACACACTGGAGAGAAACCCTTTGAATGTAATCAGTGTGGTAAAGCTTTTGCTTATGTCAGTAATCTTAATGTGCATAAAAGAACACATACTGGAGAGAAACCCTATAAATGTAATCACTGTGATAAAGCCTTTGCACGACAGAGTCATCTTCAAAGGCATCAGAGGAAACATCCTGGCGTGAAACCCTATGGATGTAAGCAGTGTGGTGAAGCCTTTGAATGTCACAGTCATCTTCAAGTGCATAAAAGAACACATATTGGAGAGTTAAGTTATGAATGTAATGAGTGTGGTAAAGCCTTTGTATGTCCAAGTCATCTGCAAATACATCAAAGAACACATACTGGAGAGAAACCCTATGAATGCAATGAGTGTGGTAAAGCCTTTGCATCTCGTGGTCATCTTCAAACACATAAAAGAGTCCATACTGGAGAGAAACCCTATGAATGTAATCAGTGTGGTAAAGCCTATGCATATGTCAATGCTCTTCAAATTCATAAAAGAATACATACTGGAGAGAAACCCTATGAATGTAATCAATGTGATAAAGCTTTTGCGTGCCAGAAAAGTCTTCAAATGCATCAAAGAACACATACTGGAGAAAAACCCTATGAATGTAATCAATGTTATAAAGCTTTTGCATGTCACAAAGGTCTTCAAATGCATCAAAGAACACATACTGGAGAGAAACCCTATGAATGTAATCAGTGTGATAAAACCTTTGCCTACATGAGCGCTCTTAAAATGCATGAAAGAACACATACTGGAGAGAAACCCTATAAATGTAATCAGTGTGGTAAAGCCTTTGCACAATACAGTACTCTTCAAACGCATGAAAGAACACATACTGGAGAGAAACCCTATGAATGTAATCAGTGTGATAAAGCCTTTGCACAACACAGTCATCTTCAAAGGCATAAACGAACACATACTGGAGAGAAACCATATGAATGTAATCAGTGTGGTAAAGCCTTTGCATGTATGAGTAATCTTCAAAATCATGAGAAAAATCATACTGCAAAGAAATCCTATAAATATAGTCATAGTGGTAAAGTTTTGCACTTTATACAGGAGTAAATCTTTTTATGTGCAATCAATCTGTTAAAGCCTTTCCATATTACAATAGTCTTCAGCTCTCTGAAAAAGATACTGAGGGCATCTTATTATTATAAAGTATTTGGTACAATCTTTATCCAACACACTTATAATCAGTTACACAGGAGTGTGTATTCTGTAGAAAAATATTTGACAATGTTAACAATCTGTGCAATAATTATGGTGTCCTTTTTTATATTGCTTGCACAAGCAAACTCATGCAAAAAATGAATTTATGTTTTTTATGAATGCTTATGTATAGGGTAAAAGGGCCAGCCACAGAAACACCCTGACCATGAAAATAAAGCCAGTGAAAGACACACTCTTTGTCCCTGAAATCAGATCCAAAACCATACTCTAACCCTGAAACTAGAGTCAAAGAGACACACTTTGTCCCTGAATCAAGATCCAGTGATGGAAACACCCTGACCCTGAAACCAAACCCAAAATGTTAAGTGGTCAGTGAAAAAAATATACATTTTGGACCTGAAACCAGAGCCAAAGAAACACACTCTACCCTTGACCAACTGAGCACAAAACCAACCATTCCTTGAGCTTGATACCAACCAATCCCTGAGCATTAAATCAAGTCAATCTTTGAGATTGTTCAAGCCCTGTGCCTGTTCAGTTGGCAGCTACCTTTTACCATCCTGGCAGAGGCAGTCACTTTCCTAAATTCCTTCCTCCCAAATAAATATGTTAAATAAGTTTTGGGTGAAGACCTTTCACTGGAGCAGGTCAGAAACTCAGTATTGCATTGGAGCAGAAAATCAATGGACACCTCTGTTGGAAAACTCCCTTAAAGGAGCAAAGCAGAAGTAACAACTTTTCCCTTGAGTGAAGCAGAGAAGTAACAATTTGGCCTGGAACTTAGATGAAAGAGTACCATTCTCCTTACAGCAGCAGGTATCCAGGATATCTTTCCTTCCCAGCTGTAGGTATAGCCTGACTTCCAACAGTCAGGGTTCCTTTCTCTTCAGAGCTAAAGGTATCCAGGAGACCTTCCTTTCACAGCTGTAGGTATGGCATGATTCTGATAGTCAGAGTACCTTTCCCGCCAGAGCTTTAACACTTGCACTATGAAACAGTAATGTAACCCTTTTAGAGTCTATACTTCTCTTCAATTACATGAAATAACTAATTCAGGTATAAACTTTTATGGATTTGTATTAACTCCTTTTTTTGTTGTGATATAACTTATAAATGAGTTTAATTTGGCCCTTGGTTCCTGAAGGATACAAGAATAACATGAAAGTGGCATGGCAGTAAGTGTCAGTCATGGCAGCTAAACTAGGAAGCTAAGAACTCATATCCTTAACCTGCAGCATGAAGCAGAGAGTGGGAACTGGAAATAGTGTATGGATGTAAATTCTCAAAACCTATCCCCAGTGACATATTTCCTTCAGCAGCGCAGCATCTCCTGAATACTCCCAAATGAAACCACCAACTTAGAAGGATTGATTTCTCAGACTTCATGCCTAAATGTTGCTTTTTGTTACATGAACCAATTCATGGTGAAGAAAACTCTTTAAGTAAGCCATTAGATGCTTCAACCACTTGTGTTACAAGAATGAATGCTTCCAAAAGAAAATCATTCATGAATAAAAAATGGTTTGTTTTAGAGTTGTTTTGATTGTAATTATGTGATGTCAGTGTGTGTTATGTGGGTATGTGAGTGTGCATGCTTTAATCCTTTGGGTAATCATGTAGCAGGAAATGCTGGGAGTTGTCAAAAATCAGACCTTGTTCCTATGAATGAACATATCTAACTGCCCAGCCATATATCTAGTGCTGTAAATATTTCAGTCTACTTTTGTCATTTGAAGTCAGGAAATAGGGAGAAACGTATATAATAGAAAAACCCTAATCATGTAAACGATTTGGACATCACACTTGTTTTCAGCTTCAAGAAAATAAATCATGTTTCATTTATTTTTCATTGTATCCTTGAAGGAAGTAAGTTACCATGTTCACAAAAGCCTGATTTTGGATATCACTGCATTGTAGTTTCTATTTTGAAACTTTTGAGAAAAAAAAAGTGTGCTATGTGTGCCACATATCCATTTAGTGAAGTTTATTTTGTGGTCTTTATATTCTTTTTGGGTTTTTGTTCATCTTCTATTGTGCTTTTACTTAGTGATAGGTATTTTTCTGCTGCAATTTATTGAATGGCATCCTCATCATCAAAGTGTTCCATTGCTTATTGAAATATCAGGCATTGTTCGGTCATACTTTTCAAGTAATGATGTCTGTGAAATGGTAGTGGGTTGTTGTTCCTGGTTTTGTTTTTCATATTTTCCAAATTCTGTTGAGATTTTGTTGTTTATTATTCAGCTTGGCTTGGATGTCAATAATGATTCAGGGATATATATGAACTAATGATCTTCATGTGTCCACCTCCTGAGTACCAGGACAAGAGTAGATAGATGATGTACTCCCAACATGTGCTGTTTTGTCAACACAATTTAACAATGCTAATATGTTTAATAGAAGAGAATATAAGAAACATTATATGCCTCATGTGTGTCTTCAAAGCAGTATTTTTATTATTTTAATGATTTATTAATCCAACATATGAAAATATTTCCATTTCAACATATCCATATAAAATTATGAACAAAGTATTTTTATTCATTTTTATATTCCATTTTCTGAAGCTAGTTTCTTTTTTAAATTAAATTAATTAATTAATTTATTTATTTTTCATTTTACATATCAACCCCAGTTCTCTCTCCCTCCCCTTCTCCTGCCTCTTCACCTCCCTCCTGCTCTACCCCCATCCACTCCTCAGAGTTGGTAAGGTCTCCCATGGTAGTCAACAAAGTCTGGCATCCCAAGTTGAAGGAGAGCCTAGCCCCTCCCCATTGTATCAAGGCTGAGCAAGGTATCCCACTACAGGGAATGGGCTCCAAAAAGCCAGTTCATGCACCTGGGATAAGTCCTGGTCCTGCTGCCAGGGACCCCACAAACAGATCAAGCCACATAGCTGTCACCCACATTCAGTGGGCCTAGTTTGGTCCTATGCAGGTTCCCGAGCTGTCAGTCTAGAGTCAGTGAGCTCCAACTAGCACCGGTCAGCTGTCTCTGTGGGTTTCCCAATCATGATCTTGACCCCCCTCTTCTTCTTTTTCAAAGCAATATTTTTATTTATCTGGTAAAAAAAATATAATAAAGTAGGATAATCAGCAATCAACTTTGTATCTCATATTAAAGCTTGATGTTTTATAGATATACACACATTATATATGTGTATATATAGGTATACACACATATATTATGTAGATACATACATACACATAATTTGGTCTTTCTTGCTTCTCCATGTCCCCATTAGTTAACTACTTGGCATTTCACTTTCAAGTACTGCCTTCTAAGGGAATTATCCAGAGGTGTAATATAATGGCACTAAGATTTATTTTGTAACAAACATTTATGGTGTATGTATAGTGTGATTATGGGTTAGTAGACCCATGGCAGATAGGAGGAAATAGAACACAGCTTTGTGGTTTCTACTTTTTGTCCTCATAATATGGTGATCAAGATCAGGTTTCCAGCCACAGACATTTCCACTGAGCCATCTCACTGGTGCTCAAATAAGGTTAGTAGACATATTACAACAATAAACTATTGTCTTCTTTTAAGATTGTAAACTTGAATTTCATGCAATGATAGAGAAAAACAGGACAATTTGAATAATAAATCCTCTTTGCATATAAAAATATTTATATGACCATACATTTTCTAATTTGTTTATTCTGAGGAATAAACATTTGTTGATAACACTTTCTCAGAACCACAATTGATGCCAGAGAATTTCCTCATTCATTAAAGTTTGTACTAACTTGATGACCTGAGTTCTATCTCTGAGTAACCCATATTACTCCTACAAGTTTTTCTATTATTTCTACACTGGGGCAGTGGCATATGCACACTCCTACATCAGTACATAGATAAATAATTTTTAAACCTGAATAAGTGCTATTAAGGTCACTTGCGTCCAAGTGACTCCCTAGGTTTCTTCACTAGAACTCACACAGGGGAGGTAGGAAATAGACAACTGTAAGCTGTCCTCTCACTGCCACACACACGTCATGGCACAGGTGTATACACACAAACACAGTTCAGACATTTTTAAATGGGTGAAATTAAAAAGCATAAAATAACTCAGTTATTGTAAACTATGAAATGATTTGTCCATTTAAATGATAGCATTTCAGGAAATATTACTGTTCATTGAAACAGTGATGGTCCCTTTATCAATCTTATTTTATCCATTTATTTTCTGATTCAGTGATAGTTCCTTTAAAAACACATACCTCAGCTGGACTTGGATCCAGCATGGATGTAATCCCAGCACTTGAAAGACTGTTTTGAGCCAATCTCTGTGAGTTTGAGTCCAGCTTGGTCTTCATAATGAATTCCAGGGCAGCCATGGCTATGTGAACATATCTGTCTCAAGAAATTCCAAAAAGAAAAAAACATATTTCAGATTATAGAACTTTCCCCAATATAATATGGCTGGATTTGGACTGGTTTCAACAAAATATTTTTTTTTATCTTTAATCACACTAAGAGAACTGTGTTAACAATGAAATGTAGTGTTCATTCACAGAGGTATAAAAATCCATTGAATCCTTAGACAACCATCTAGAGAGGACTTTCCTTACCTTTAATTGATAAGAGATAGAAGGAGCAGGGGGACATCTTCATCTTTGGCATTCTAATGACATATTTGGGACCTGGAGAATTGGTCATTGATCTACTTGGGTACCCAAGTTTGATTCCTAGCATCCATATCATATTGGTCAAAACTACTTGTATTTCCAGATCCTGAAAATCTGGTGCATTCATCTAGCCTCTTAGGGAACCAGATATGCAAATAGTGAAAAACAGTATGTATGTGATTCTATATTGTAAAAAAAAAAAAAAAGGTGCCTGAGAAACCTTGTACAATACTGTTCAAACAGAATTAGTTTACATTTGATCTTGGGAAAACTTTGTGGTTTTTCTCTTTCAAAAACTGAAAGCTTTCTAGGGAAAAACTTAATCTCTCCCTAAAAAACTAAAAAGCTTTTCAGATCTTTGCTTCTCAGAGATTGTTCTTTCTGTAAAGGCAAAAAGTAAATTCACCAGGAGATACCAGTATTGGAAATCACCTGTGGTTTGCTTGAAGACAAAACAAAATGAAAAGATCGTTTGGAACAAGACAAATTCTCTCTGCTAGCACTGTCTCTTTCAAGCAAATATTAGAAAAACAGCAGCAAGAACTCAGAGCTTGGGAAAGTGCTGGGCAGGTGGAGAGCTGCAGAGCTGAACAAGGCAGATTCCTCCTTGATTGGAGGGGCTGCTATGTGGAGAAGGCAGTAAACCTGAGCTACACCTGTGGTGGTTGTGGGATCAGGGGCTGTGTATCTGGTGGAGGAGATGAGCTATGACAAGACAAAGCTCTATTTGGGAAAAGGTCTCTATGAAAGGGCTGTGAAAAGCTTTTTTTTTTTTTTTTTAAGTACTTTCATTTTTTTGTTTTTGTTTTGGGTGTTTTTTGTTTTTGTTTTTGTTTTAATTCAGGGTTTCTCTGTGTAGCTTTGGAGCCTGTCCCTGAACTCACTCTGTAGACTAGGTGCCTTGAACTTAGAGATCCACCTGCCTCTGCCTTCTAAGTGTTGGGATTAAAGGCATGTGCCCCCACCACCTGGCATCATTCTTCCACTAACCCACAAGGGAATTTTACTTTGGGTACAAAAGGACCTGCCAGAATATTCTTTAGCAGGCAGGTATGACTCGGTTCCAAGGACAATATCAGGAAAGAAAAAGACCTAGCAATGCTAACTCAGGGAGTACAGAAATCTGCCAATCTCCTGTGGTTAAAAAGCAAAAAATCTTGACTCAAAAATCTGTTGAAGCGGGGCAGTGGTGGTGCCTTTAATCCCAGCACTCAGGAGGCAGAGCCAGGCAGATCTCTATGAGTTTGAGGCCAGCCTTATCTACAGAGCGAGATCCAGCACATTCACCAGGACTACATGGAGAAACCCTGTCTTGAAAAAACAAACAAACAAAAACAAATCTGTTGAAAATACAGGAAAACAAATCCTGTAGAGAAAACCAGACATTTGCTCCTGGACCCAAGAGGCATTATGAGATAGGCAGCTTGGGAACTGAAGGCCAAAATATAGTGATGCTATAGAGAAAGGCATGTTGGAAAATACAGAGTGTAGAAGCAAGACAGGATAGGCAAGTTGGTACAGAGAAAGGCAGACAAACTGGGACAAAAACTTTCAAATGCTCAGCTTAAAACTGCTTTTTTTTCCCCCAAGCACTGCTAGAAAGCTTAGCTTTACTTCCCAATAAAACTAAGAATAGACAAACAGCTTTCCTCTCAGAAGACATTTCAAATACTAATGCTGTTTATCAACAAGTCACTTTGAAAACTTTAAGAAACTCAGGGAAAGCAGTTCATACACTGGAACTTCAGAAAATGTAGCTGTCTTACAAAATGGTTGCATTACTTGAAATTTGCCTATAAGGAATCAGTGCTAAGACAGAATGCGTGCTAGTGACTGTTTGTGAGAAGAAGAAAATGTACCAAGCACTAAAGGTTGGAAAGCTGCAACTACAGTCTGAGTTACATAACCCATGGTCAGAGTATATCACAGCTACTAGTAAAAGTTACATCAGGGGTTGAGAAACTAATGATTGAAGTAAAAATACTAAATCATGAATCATGAATATGTTCCTCTTCAGAGTAAGCTAATGAAGGATGTGTTTCAAGAAACAACATCTATGTTTTGGGCTCCTTTAAACAGTAGCAATTTGTTGAACAAATAACCTTGCCAGAAATATTGGGCTAATAAAAGTCTACCAGAAACATCAGCATTGTTAAAGAACTCATGGCTAATATAGTTTTAAAAAATTAAGAAGTGGGGAAATTGTCTGAGAGTTTGTGAGTGATAAATGTCAGCTCTAATAACCCTCCTGTAGAGGAACTGGAGTGAAAGGCAGCTAAACCAATATTCCTGATACTGAGGTTCCATCGTGCAGTCTGTGGATAGTAGGAGAACAAGGAGGCCCCCAGACTGCTGAGGAGTTTGGGATGAAGTTTTAGCAATGTTTTTGGTACACAGGGGAATCTGCTGAAAGCTGCAGATCTGGAACCCCACTCCAACTTAGACAATTATCTTCTCCTGATTGGAAACTGACTGCTGTGGAGTTGCTAGCTGAGCAATTCAGAAACAGAATGTTCCTTAAGGAAGTTTTCTCCTCATCCTCCTTTCTTTCTTTTTGAGTTTGCTGCAAACTGAGATAGCTCTGAATAGAGAGTTTGTAAAAGATCTGGAATGCATAAAGTACTGTTTAGCAATAGCACTCACTAAATTGTAAGGTTTAGGGACAGCCATTGACAAAATAGGCTCTTGTTTTCAACTGACAGGAGAACTTTCAGAATATCAAAGCTGACTATAAATTCTGAACTTTACTATAAACTCTGACCTTTAGAAATGATTTGCCTCTTTATTCTCCTACTATCCACAGACTGCACGATGGAACCTCAGTATCAGGGATATTGGTTTAGCTGCCTTTCACTCCAGTTCCTCTACAGGAGGGTTATTAGAGCTGACATTTCTCACTCATCACCAAACTCTCAGACAATTTCCCCACCTCTTAAAAGTATTTGTCTTGTGAATAGCTTAGCTAAGAAACCTCTACTGAATGTTAAGAATTCTCTTCTGGATATTTGCTAAGATAGCCCTATAGAGTTTTGTTATGAACATAAGTTTGTAAGAAGTATAAATAAGTATATGTTGAATGTGAGTGCAAATGTTGAATGTAAATCTTAATGTTTAATGTAAGTTTGTAAATATCTATAGTGATTTAAGTTGTAAGAAGTGTAAATACATATAGTAAATAGTCATGCTAGCTGTAAATCTGTTTAGTAAGGTTTATACTAGAATTATGTTGATGTTATTGATGTTATTCTAAGTTTTCTTCCCAATATTCTTACTCTGTTTTACTCTAATTTTTCAACACTATATTACTACACTACATTACATTTTTTCTTAATTTTTATAGACATAATTTTAAGATAGAGATAAAAGAAAGAAACCTAGATAAGGAGAAATATACACTGCATTTTCACTATGGCATCATCCAGCCCGCTTTACTGCCCCAAAAGATTTTTCCCACTTTAATTTCTATAGCCAGACATGCTCTAACTTTCCACAGGGCCCTCTAACCCTCCATTTGCCAAAGCCCGGGTTCCTGTTTCCAGTGCTAGTTGAGGGAGACTACTCCCACTTCCCCCCCTACCCCCAGCAGGGTACTCTTGAGGAGGGAGAATTGAGAAATATGTAGCTCTTTTTTCTCATATACTCTGCCAGCAGGATGTTCTGCCCAAGTGCACTTGGCCAAGTAACCATAGTCCAAGCCCTCACTTTAAAGTATACCAATTAAGTATACCAGGGTCATAAGACCCTTTGCTTAATAAATTACAGCCAATGCATATAAACAAGTATATATTAAGGTTTCCTACAGACATATTTCTAGGGAGAACTAACAAAAATTGAAGTAATAATGAAAATAAAAAGCCATGAAATATAATACTATGACATATATAACATATAATTTATTAAGTGTTATGAATATTTATAATTGAACTTCATGGAAATTTCATAAATGAAAGATTTCATACATATAATTGAGTAAAAATCTTGTGGGTAAAATTAAACTAAACAAAATGAAATTGTAAAGGAAGGTAATCATCCAAGCTTTTATTGAATTGCTTAAATTCTATACCAAGGAAAATTACATCCTGTGTAATACTCTTTGGGAATCTGATTTCTACTTAAAAATACTTTTAAAAATGGAATTCATTGCTATTGACTTCATATTAAAACAAACAAAAATATTCATCTTGTGTCCATCCTCCTTCCTGAATTTCACCAGATAATTGATGTCATAGGAAACATTCACCAAATAGACAATAGAAAGATGAGCAAATACAACATCATCACTGAGATTAGGCCAGCAGCAGCAGAATCACAGGAGCCACAGCTGACAAGAGTATTTAAGTGAAAGCAGGAGTGAGCAACTGCTGAAGGTTGAGTGTCTGTTATCTTGACATATTGCTGCCGCTGCTCTGCTATAAAGTCTTTAAACTGCATGGGGTTTACTAGAATTTCACAATGTTCTCACTGATGAGAGTGCAGATAAAAACACTTGTGCTCCAGCAAAAGCATTGAGAGAGAAGCAACTTGAGAATGTCACAAAGTGTTCTCAGTAAACAGAGCTTGTCATCAAAAGATGCTCTTTCCAGGAACTTTATCTGACCTAGAAAAAGTCTTGTTTGTCAGCTTCTGCCTCCTCCTCCTAGCAATGCTTAATGGAGAAATGAGTTAAGAAACACCTAAATACCATATGGAATATATACCCAATAAGAAAACCAAATTTAATCTTGGGCACATGCAAATTTTCCTCCCCAGGACATTAACAGAGTTCCAAACAGTGGTAACAACAGAGAACTGCAACAGAGACCATTCAGGGAGTTCTTTGGGAAACCCACAAAATAAAAAGAAAACAGCAAAAAAAAAAAAAAAAAACCCTACGATTTAGAAACTAAACTATGGAAAATATTAACAGTACAAGTCATAGACAAAGTAGCCTAAATCTTCATTGTAAACCTCTGATACTTAAGTCTTCATTACAGATATATCCTGTTTAAATTTAAAACTAATAAATTATAGGCATAATATAAGGCAAAACGTGAAGTCAGAAGAAATGGAGTATACATCATACCAGACTCAGAGACTGACATAGATGTTCCAAAATTTATGATAAAAACATAAAAGGGTAGAAACATATGTAACATCTCCTCCTCATCACAAGAGTCACCATTGATCCTTCTATAGCCAAAGTTAGGTTGACAGAAGAAAAGCAAAATAAGTTTATTTAATCAAAATTTATGTTATTGCAGAGCCTGTATAAATCAAGAAACAAAGACTCTTGGGAGAATTGTCCACTTTTTGTGCTAAGGTTAGCAGCCCCTGGGCATTATGTGGAATTAAGATTGAACAACAAAGGATATGTCTTAGGTACCAGGGAAACAACTAAGGTTGCCTGCTCTGATTATTCTTGGTAGGCATCTGTAGCATTTCCTCTTGAGTATGACCTGCTTCTTGAAAGAGACTTGTTAATCTATTTGACAAGATAGTTCAGACAGTTTCCTCATTACCTGCTGCTACACAGAGAATTAGAAAAAGTAAGGTAAATTGTAATATGTCTAGGGTTTGTGGGAGGCTTTGGTAGACAGAGCCTCTGATTTCTCTGATAGGCTTTTAAGAAGAGTTCTTAATTTGTATTGACTTTAGTAATGCAGAAAATGGAGACAGTAGGAACCAGAGTTTTTTGTTGTTGTTGTTTGTGGGATATCTTATTTCCTTCCATTCAAAGAATTCAACATGTCTATGCAGCATACCTGTGGATCTCAGTATCTAGGACTAGAGTTCTATTTAAAAAGTAAACCAAGGGTTGGAGAGATGGCTCAGTGATTAAGAGCACCAACTGCTTTTCCAGAGGTCCTGAGTTTGATTCCCAGCAACGACATGATGGCTCACAACCACTTGCATTTAGATCAGGTGCCCTCTTCTAACCTGCAAGGACACATGCAGGCAGAACACTGTACACATAATAAATAAATAAACCTTAAAAAAAGTAAACCAAATATAAGACAAGCAAAAAAAATCTATATGTTATAGATTGTATTTATTTGAAAAAATTTATTTGGATAAAATTATATAAATTACATCAATATATTTATGTTAAATATATTTTATATTTATTAAAAACATTTTAAATAGTTTTTTATGTATTTTAAACAAAATATAAGTAGCTAGATGAAAAATTTGAGAATGAATCAAACTCAAAAACTGGATGTCAGGGCTGGAGAGATGGCTCAGAGGTTAAGAGCACTCACTGACTGCTCTTCCAGAGGTCCTGAGTTCAATACCCAGCACTCCCATGGTGGCTCACAACTATTTGTAATGAGATCTGGCACCCTCTTCTGTGTACATAATAAATAAATAAATAAATAAATAAATAAATAAATAAATAAATAAATAAATCTTTTTTAAAAAAAACTGGATGTCAATATATCTGAAATGGATGATATCTGATAATCCAGCTCCTCAAGTGACTATAGCTCAGGGAAGAATTTCTGACCTGGACAGATGTTAAGTCTAAAAGGCATCAGAGAAGAAAGGCATTTAATTGTGGGGTGTAAATAAAAATGGTCAAAGAACAACATTTTATATACAACAAATGAAAACGTAGTGATCACTATGTATTTGGCTTAGACTAAATGTTTTGAAATACAGTTTAAGAAGAAATTGTTTTCCTATCATTCATATATATCATATGTGTGTGTGTGTGCAGCACAAACTCCTTAATAGGTTTCATGAGTGTTAAATGATTCTAAGTTATGAGCATATATAAATATATAAATACCTGTAAATATATGTGTACACACACACACACACACACACACACACACACACACACACACACATATATATATTCTGAACTATATTGCTTGTGGCTGTTTTACATGCCTTCTCTAGGTAAAAGAACCTATTATTAGCAATGCCTTTGGTGCTAGCATAAATATCCTAAGGCCTTTCTATATCATATGTTCATTGGGACACATAAACAAATATATCTGTTCACCCAAGCTAGGGCATTGATGACAGAGCAGAGAAACTATCCCATGTAAGCATCATTTATTGAGCCAGTGACTATATTGGTATTATTTACAGTAACATAAGTGAGCTGTGACTCACAGGAGCCCCTTACAGAAATGCCCATATACTATTCAGGATGGTTCATGAAGTTAGCATGCTTGGAACTCCTTGCCACATTTGGAGGCAGCTATTCCACCTAGCCTCCTCTCCATAGCAATGTTACCACTTACCTAACCTTGTACAGATGCCTTGTGACTTGCGCAACTTTCAGAAACTAGTAAGACTTTTAAGCTTCCTGACAGAAGAGCCTTCCTCTTCTCTCCATGAGAAGATGCATCATCTTAGAGGAAACAGCTATGTAGCAGTCCATCCAAATGGATGCTCAGTCATAAAGCAGAACCTTAAGGATTAATTGGCTTGCTGAAAATGCACTGCAGAGTAGGATCTTCATAAGTTGCAAACGTTACTCTTTGGAAAGGCAGAATTGTAAAATACTCTGAGAAGTCCTGGATCCAAATAATCAGGCTTGTAAGAAGTGATACAAAAACCAGCGTTCCTGTTCTTCTTAAGAAATAGTCCAAAACTCTTGAATTAATTATAACTAAAAGGGCTGATGAACTACTTAGAAAGTGCATGTTTTGTAACAGAATTTAAGGTGGATCTGATGGTTCACAAACAGATACATTTAGGATTATATTTTGTAAAAGTCTTTAATCAATTTTAGTACATACAAAAGAAAATCTAGTTTAATGTTTGAAAATAATTCTTTTCTTATTTGCTAAATCTGTGTTCATACAAAAATAAGTGTAAATAAAAACTACATAAATAAATAGATGTTTTTAAAAATTAAAAATTATTGCCGGCGGTGGTGGCACACACCTTTAATCCCTGCACTGGAGAGGCAGAGGCAGGTGGATCTCTGAGTTCAAGGCCAGCCTGATCTACAGAGTGAAATCCAGGAAAGCCACAAAGCTACAACAGAGAAACCCTGTCTCAAAAAAAAAAAAATTAAAAATTCTGAATGTTACTACTCAAATAATACCATTATTAAATCATTACATTTCACCAATGCTAATAATTATTTACACTTGTCATTTAGGACTTTTTGTTGTTGTTGTTGTTTTCGAGACAGGGTTTCTTTGTGTAGCTTTTGAGCCTCTCCTGGAACTCACTTGGTAGCCCAGGCTAGCCTCGAACTCACAGAGATTCGCCTGCCTCTGCCTCCCGAGTGCTGCGATTAAAGGTGTGCGCCACCACCGCCCAGCATGTCATTTAGGATTTTCTGTCAGTATATTACAAGATAAATATTTTTGGTGTTCTAGAACTTATTGTCTATTATGCTTCTCATTCGTGAAATGCATCTTAACATATTGATAACATGTCTACAGATATTATACTGAGGCCATAATGCATTCATAAACATGTAAGGAATAGAAGTCAATACATGATAAGAATGTACTTAGTGATTTTCTTTCAAAATAGAACTAGCCTCTAACCCTCAACAGATGCAGTCAGCTGACTACATTCTACAATGATCGCATCTGGATCTGATTCTCATATGGAGTTAAGATCATACTCTGCCAGTCATTTGTGGTGTAAATGAGGTCTCATTGTCTGACTCAAAATGTCTTATTTGTGATGATGAAATACTGTCAGAAATATATTGTAGCTATATCTGGTGTCTTGTTACTGTAATCTTATCACTGAGGAGCCAAAAGCATGCCAATCAGCCAGCCATTCAAGACAATCTTGTGCTACACAGAGAGGTCAAAACCAGCCTGTATTACATGAAGTCATTGTCTCAAAAAAAAAAAAAAAAAAAAGAAGCAAAATTACATGGTGTATGTGTTGGGGCTGGGCTCCATGCAAGATTCCCTCATTGTGTCTAGTCTCCACTTGCTATAAAAGGAGGCTTCTTTGAGGATGGGGTAGTAGCTGTACTTACCTATTGGTATAAGAATAAGATTTAGAATGTAGTTAAGGATTATGTTGGCCAAGCAAAGAGGCAGGGTGGTGATTTTCCTTAGGTTCATAACTTCACTAGTTTCAGGAAACTTGGAAGATTTCTTATATTAGGTATAATTCCCTACTTTTTGAATGAACTTTAAATCCACTTAGACACCGACTGCATCTATGACTCAGGAGCATTATAGAAGAGGGAAGCAAAAGTGTAGTAAGAATACTGGGAAGTCTAGTGGTAAACAGTCTCTCCTAGAATGGATACATAAAGAAGACCAGGCAATGGCAAGATCAATGGACACGTTAGTATGGAAGGAGAAAATTCTATGGGGTCCACCCCTAAGCCAAGAACTATAGTCAACTTACAACTGCTAGAAAAAGGAGAATTTACCTCTCCTAGGGAACAGTCCCCATCTTGGTTGTCCGGTGCAAAGCGGTTAGCTCTGAAACAGTTTACACAAAGACTGACTCAGCAGGTTGAGTCACACACACACACACACACACACACACACACACACACACACACACTTAAAAAGTAAAAATTTGAAAGAATAAAATAAGTATATTAAAAAGTAGTAAATTAAAAATAACCTGCAATTTCAACAAGGGCTGTCACCCTTCCTCCCTGCTTCCTACTCCATTACATCATTTTGTACTTTGTCTTGTTTTCACATGCTTCCTTTCACATAATGAACACTCAATACTCTAGTTTTGAACCCATCTGCATCTACAAAGTCAGGAACTATGAGCATGACTTGTCCAATCAGGTGCCACCTGGGTTCAGGGGTTGACTTCTCTTTCAATCTAGACCCAGATCAGACAGGAAGAGAGACACCAAGTGTACAAAAAAAATATGTCTCTGTTGTTAGAACATTCATTCACTGATTTGGAAGAATTTTTCAGAAGCTGAGCAGTTTTGTATTAGAACATTCATTCATTGATTTGGAAGAATTTTTCAGAAGCTGAGCAGTTTTGTACTTTTCAATAAATAAGGCTTTTAAAACTAGAGAAGTGCATCCAAGGAAAATCTAACCAGCTGGTTACTATTAGGCTGTATCAGTGCCCTGATTGGGATAATGAAAAACTGAAGGCAATTAAAAAACAATGAAAATTAAGTATGAAAGACAGAGGAAAATTTTTATTGATAACTGTGCTTGACCAAGATAATTGGATGCTAAACTGAAGGGTTAATGGAGTTAAAATTTTCAAAGAAGGTATCAGTTGAGGAGATCTGTTCTATGGATAAACATGTATATAGAAATTATTACAAAGGTTTTAAGTACCTGAACTCACTTGAGTCTAGGAGCCTGATCTAGAGGGAAAGGATCTTGGTCTAGATTGCAGCAGTCCTCAACCTATGGGTCACAAACTCTTTCAGGTGGAATGATCTTTTCATAGTGGTTGCATATCAGATATTTACATTACAACTCATAATAATATCAAAATTACAGTTATGAAATAGCAACAAACTTAGTCGCTTTACAAATGGAGAATGCATGCCATATGATAATATAGCTTCTTTAGATCTCCTTAAATCTAACATTTCCACTGGAGTCCAATTAGCTTATACGTGCCCTAGAGCAGGTAGTTACTGTAAGGTTACTGGATTAAGTTTGGTTGTTTGAAAACAGGCTGTCTCTCTGTAACAATATAATTCAATCCTGAAATAATTTCACCTTTAAATTCTTCTGCCTAGGTCAGAATTTCTCTATAATTCATTTTAACATGTTTTCTAAAGTCAAACCTGTGTTAGGTTCTCCTTTAAGTTCTCCTCTCTGGGTCTGAATTTCTTTATGATTCATTTTAACAGGTTTTTCTAAAGCTTTTATCTTGGCACTTAAATTGACCAACCTTCTTAATGCTAAAATAAAATGATCAAACAAATAATACTCATAATTGATGTCACATACATCCCATCAACATTAATTATCCTCTCATTTAATTGTTCCATTTTCAGACTCTCTAATGTGCTATCAAACAGAGACCAAATTCTTTCCATAGTAAAAGTGTTTCCCATTTTTTAATGTGGAAAAAAATTCTCTTTTAACTAATTTCACCCTTTAAGTTATCTGAATTGACTTACCAAATCTGTCAAATGTGTAGAGCAGTAGAAGTCCGAGGAATTTCAAAGCAGCTACCTAGTGTGGTGGCAGTCTGAGAAGGGAATCCAAAGAGAGCCCACACCCACCAGGGGAAAAAAAGATAAAGTCTGGCCACGTGCTTAAGTCTGAGCCTTGCAACTAGGCCTCAGCCAGGGGCTCTGTAAGCCCACAAGCAGTCTGACCACGTGTAGCTCCATTAGCGTGCAGCTCCAGCAGAGTGCTATGCTGGCTGTGTGCTCCAGTCAAGCTGGGGCCTGCAAGGCCACAGGCAAGTGGATTTTTTTTGTGAATTCCTGCCCCACTATTTGGATGCCAAATGTAGATGAATTTTAAAACTGTGTTATTAAATAAAAAACACAGAGCCAAATATAGGGATGAAAACCTTGGAAAGATCAGGGAAATAGGGAAAGCCATCAGCCAATCCTACCTCACCAACTCTGCAGCTTCCAAGGAGAGCTTCTTCCTGAATACTCACGTTTATATGCCTTTTCTGTTCTGTCCTCTCATTGGCACTCTTATCCCAGCTACATCACTTCCTCTTCCTACACAGCTCTGTCACTTTCTGTCTGTCTGTACAGACATCCAGAACTCTATGGTTGACACTGGGATTAAAGGCACATGTCATCACACTCGGCTCTGTTCTCTAGTGTGGCCTTGAACACATAGAGATCCTGCCTGCTAAGTGATAGGGTTAAGGGCATGTGCTACTGCTACCTGACTTCTTTGTTTATTTAAAATGGCTTGCTATTCTCTCTGATCTCCAGGCAAACTTTGTTTATTAAAGCACAAATAAAACATCACCACAGGTAAGAATTTAGTGTTTACATGCATGTTCACAGTCCTGGACTTGCACCCATTCCTATGCATAAACTTGCTGTTCTGTTCTCTAAAATGTGTTAGAGTTTTTTCAAAGTTCTAAATGACAATCACTAGTTTTTTTTTTCTCTTAAGTATTTTTGGTAATGTACTTCCTGCAATTATTTTACTGCATCAAACTATACAATCCAATATACTATAATGTACAGAAAAAACGACCAGAGGGTCTCTTAAGAAACTCTTAGATCCATTAACAATCCTTAGAGAAAAAAATTGTGGAATTCAAATCCTATTTCCTCCCTCTAGTGGCTGCCAGGCTATTGGCTTTGCTAAAATCTCAGATCATTGGTTTTTCAAGGCTACTAGAGAAGTGGAGAGAAGGAATCGAAATAGGATATGGTGAAATGCTACATGGTCAGCTTTTTCTAAGTACAGTAGTTCTCTAAGACTACTGCAATGGAGCACCACATAGTAGGTGGCTTAAACATCAGAAAGTTCTCACAGTTCTGGAGACTAGAATTCTTTAATGAGGGGGTTAACAATTCTGGCTCCCATGAAGATTATGAGCAGTCTGTTCCAGGGTTCTTTGCTTGGGTTATAAATGGACTACCTTCTACATGAATTTCTTTTGTGTCTTCCCTTGTATTTGTATGTGAGTCTAAATTACCCTTTTTATGTGAACATTAGTCGTTGGATTTGGATCCCCTCTAATGACTCAATTTCCTTTGCAAAAGCTACAAAGACAGATAATAGAATCTTCCCTCTTCTCTCTGTCTCTTCCTTTCCTCCTTTTCCTTCCCCTCTCCTTTCTTTCTCTCCTCTTTCTTCATTCTCTCTGTCAACTTGTCTTTTCTTCCTTCCTTCTTTCCTTCCTTCCTTCCTTTCTTCCTTTCTTTCTTTTTCTTTTTTGGTTTTTTTGAGACTGGGTTTCTCTGTGTAATAGTCCTAGCTGTCCTGGAACTCATTTTTTTAGACTAGGGTAGTCTCAAACTCATAGAGATCCACTTGCCTCTGCCTCCTGAATGCTGGGATTGAAGGAATATGCCACCACTGCCTGGCTTGTTACTCTCTTTTAAAATTAAATATTAAACACAACAACATTGAGCAACTTCATCCTACCTATTTTTTAGTATATATCAATTATACAAAATTATTAGTTTTCATTATTATGTTTTTATATATATAGCATGCTTTGATTACATTCCCTCTACTTATATCCCTTCATCATCTTTCATTTTTCAGATAGTACCCCTTCTCCTTTCACATTGTATTAAAAATATCTAATGCTAGGGAGATGGCTCAGATGTAAGAGCACATGCTATGAATGAAATTCTGATTTCAAATACGTACACTCATGTAATAGCTGGTGTGGTCTTGCATGCCTGGAGGCCCAGCATTAAGGGAAGGGGAAAGGTGAATTCTGAGCTCACTCACTAGACAGCCTAGCTGAAACTGAGCTTCAGACTCCCTGAGAGACTGTGTTGGAATAGAATGAGGGGGAGAGCAATAGGGGATGGTTCATGCCTCCCTGTGCCCTCACATTCTTATAAATAAGTATGCTTTCCCCATACATATACACCACACAAAATACAGATTCTATAGATGTGATAAATTATGCATTATTTATCTTTCTGAGCTTGATTTACTTCACTTAGGATGATCTCAATTTCCATCATTTTTTCTCAAATAACATACTTTTATTATTTTCTATGGTTGAATAAAACTCAAATTACTTACACAATTTTCTCCCTTCAACCCCCACACCCATTTTATCCACCCCTCCTTGTTCTCTTTCAAATTCATGGCTTTATTTTTTATTGTTGTTGTATTGTGTGTGTGTACTCAGTTTGTATAATGTTATTTGAACACATGTTTTAGGCTTGTTTGATGTTGGAAAGCCAATTGGTATGCTCTTCCCCAAGGAAGACTATTTTCCCTGCTCACAGGTTTCCTTAGTTGCCTATAGGTTTTTTGTGTAGCGTTGAAGCCTCCTGAGCTTCCCCTCATTCACATCAGGATGTCTGTTGGGATTATCCTTGTTTAGCTCCTGTTTAGGCAGTCATGTTGGTGAGACTTCATGAGTATAGCTTTTGATATTCCTTGGAGACATAATCTCACAGCCAATTTCCTGTTCCTCTAGCTCTTATAAGCTACCCAACCTCTCTCCATCAAGGATCTCTAAGCCCTAGGTGTAGGAGTTATGTTGTAGAGGGATTGAGATAGACAACTCTACATTTTGACTGGTTATAATTTTCTATAATGGTGTCACTTTGTTGCAAAAAAACATTTCCTTGATAGGAGGTGAGGATTACACTTATCTTTTGGTGGAAGGACAAATTTTTTAAATGTTAGGGATTATTATGCTGGTCCAGTGAAGTAATGGTTAGAGCTTCTTCTCTAAGATCCATTATGTCACTATCCCTGTTTAGTTGGATAGATTTCTAGTCCCAAACATTATTTCTCTCTTGTTGATCAGGTCTTGAGTCCAATTAGAGAGCTGTTGTTTATTGCCAAAGTGTGCAAGACACTATTGTACCATTAAGGCTATGTAGTTCATAGGTATCGTAACTAGGTAGGACTATTGTTTCTTTTTCTTTTTTTTTTAGCATTTTAAAATTTTACTTTATAATTTAATTTATTTTTACATATCAGCCACAGATTCCCCTGTCCTACCTCCTCCTGCCCCCCAGCCCTCCCCCCAGACCACCCCCCATTCCCATCTCCTCCAGGGCAAGGACTCCCCTGGGGATTCATCTCAGCCTGGTAGATTCAGTTGAGGCAGGTCCAGTCCCCTCCTCCTTTCACCCAGGCTGAGCAAAGTGTACCTGCATAGGCCCCAGGTTCCAAATGGACTATTGGTTCTTACTTTCCTGTGAAAGTTTGCATTGTGACTTCTGTTACCATGAAAGCTAGTCCTCAGTGTGTGGTATTGTGTTCCCAAAAATATTGTGCAGGCTAATAAACTTATCTGGGGTCAGAGAACAGGATGGCCACAATATTAAACATGAGGATAGGCAGTGGTAGCACGCGCCTTTAATCCTAGCATTTCAGAGACAGAAATACCTCTGGATTTCTGAGTTAAAGGCCACATTAGAAACAGCCAGGCATGCTGACACACACCTTTAATCACAGAAATCCAGCCTTTAGTCC
Source organism: Onychomys torridus (assembly GCF_903995425.1). Classification (NCBI taxonomy): domain Eukaryota; kingdom Metazoa; phylum Chordata; class Mammalia; order Rodentia; family Cricetidae; genus Onychomys; species Onychomys torridus. The sequence continues at coordinate 440,910 of NW_023412870.1, forward strand.
CAGGAAATGATGGCAGAAAGTAGAAAGATATATAAGGCGTGAAGACCAGAAACTATAAGCATTTGGCTGGTTAAACATTCAGGCTTTGGAGCAGCACAGTTCAGCTGAGATTCATGTGGATGAGTAAATAAGACCAGCTGAGGAACTGGCGAGGTGAGGTAGCTGTGGCTTGTTCTGCTTCTCTGATCTTCCAGCATTCACCCCAATAACTGGCCTTGGGTTTGATTTTATTAATAACCTGTTAAGATTCCTACTACATCAGTGAGGGGGCATTCAGGTTAGTTCTCAGTCAGGGGCCTCTGGGTCCTGCATCTGATGGCCTTTAATCCCAACACTCGGGAGGCAGAGCCAGGTGAATCTCTGTGAGTTTGAGGCCAGCCTGGTCTACAGGAGTGAGATCTAGGACAGGAACCAAAACTACACAGAGAAACCCTGTCTCGAAAAAACCAAAATGCAAAGTACCGAAGTCAAGCAATCTAAAGCCCCCTTTGGCTCATCCAATTAACACGCCCAATTAAAATTAAACACCACATCCTAACACAAGGTTTCCCATTTTACTTTTATAAACCACCATTTTCCTATGTGCCACATCTGTCTCGTCTCTATCCAGAGGCAGTCCTTTGTCCCTCCAGGACAAATACCCTGCCCACTTCTCTTGTTCCCTTTCCTTTCTCCCTCATTCTCTATTGGCTGTGTTTGTCTCATATTCCCTGTTCTCCATCCATTTGCAAATTTATTTTATTTTTTATTGCAAAATAAATTTCCTTTGTGCTGAGAACATGGTCTTGGGGATAGATGACACATTTCCTTTCAGTGAGTGTTCAGATCTCGCTGGAGAAATGGGGTTTTCATGGGTCTAGTGTGATGTGTGCTTTACCATATAACCCAGGTGGTCCCTGAGAATGAGTTTGATGGTGCAGGTGCAGGCAAATCATCCCAACATTCAAAATGTTGTGGCATCAGGGTCAAGAAGAGATGCTAGCCTGGGCTACATAGCAAGACAATCCTTACAATTGTGATTAAAAACACACCTAAACTATCAACTACTTGATGGGCACCCCACCACATCTGCTTCTCCCCCACTCCCTTCCCAGGCGCAAGCATCCTGGTCCAGCCATCTTCCTATATGTGTGACTCTGGCCTCATCTAAAGATATAGAAGCCTTGAGTGGAGATGGGTCACCATTTCAACACATAATTACCAAACCTCTTTACCTTGGTTGTTCCCAAGAAGCTCTGACTGGGCATTTCAGGCCTCAGTTTTCCTTCCCAGTGCAGGGACTAATTCAGATGGATTGCTCACTCACATCCTGCTAGATTAGGGCTGATGAGGCAGGAAATGACCATGTTGGCCTTTTCCCCAAACATCCCAAATTGTTTTCACATTCCCAAACTTTTGCTATCTTTCTGGGTTATTCTTTTCCTAGAATCCAGCACACTCTCTAAGTCTAGTGCAAACAGACTTTTTCTTATTTTACAGTAGGGTGTTCCTCATGAGATGTGATACTGAACCACAACCCTTCAGACTTGTGTGTACTTTATTGCTGCTGTGAGGATCAGCCTCCAGCTCACGAGGCTTGAAGGGGAGACTGTGGAGTTGGCAGACCTTTGACTTTTTTATCTAAGGGAATAAAATTTAATTTTTTGAGGTCAGTGGGGGGGGAGCACTAAACATAACTCTCTGGCATCAGCTAGAGAGGGAAAACACAACCCCACATACACACTATTAGGATCTTTCTATCATCTTCGGTCTCAGTTCTGTCTCTACTTTTTCTTTACTTCTTATATATTCCAGAAGACTTACTTGTAAGTATAGCATGTCAAATACTAATATAGGAAGCAAGTACTAAGCATAAAGGAACAACTAATATAAAAATGAATGCCACAGAAAGTGCCAGCTTCTCTCTCTCTCTCTCTCTCTCTCTCTCTCTCTCTCTCTCTCTCTCTCTCTCTCTCCACGCAGTCTTTATCAGAATTGGAATCTCACATAGTAAGTGATCCACTGTATTAATGCCACATAGTGGCAACTGTAAAGTAAGTGTGGCTTCTGAGATCACATAGGCAATTCCACAGAGCCACATGATGCACACTAACAGAATGCATACACACTGATTCATGATCAGGCAGTAGTGCAGAGGTATGCAAATGGCTACATAGTAATCAAAAGACATAATAGCTGGAAGAAGACACTCTGTGCTCCCCATTGTACTAAATACATAAAGTCGAAGTGCGCATCCCACATAGCTGATGGTCTTTCTGGAGCTTCCCAGGTTAAACAGCATCTGAGGCACAATGCTTGTGGTGTAGCACATGTCCAGAAAGGAGAGGGTGAGGAAGAAATACATGGGTCTGTGGAGATGGAAGTCTAAGGTGGACACTAGGATGATGACAAAACTACCCATCACAGCTAAGGGATATGTTACCAGAAGAATAATGAAGATATGGAGCTCTAGCCAAGGATGGTTGGCAAAGTCTAGAAGAATGAACTCTTCAGGGTGGGTTGTATTAATTTTTACCATTCTCTTCAATTTGTTTCACTTGCAATAATGAAAAGAGAGAGAGGAGAGGGAGAGAGAAAGGGGGGAAGGAGAAGGAGAGGATTAGTTTTGAAAAATGACAAGAGACAACACATTATTTTGTATCTTGTACTGTTTTTCCAGTGATAAAAAAACGAATGTTGTGGCTTTGGTGGGGTAAAGAAGAATCTTGACCAGGTGATCCATTTCTTTTATGACACTAAATTACAAAATAAGTCACTTTAAATAAGAGCTCCCTCAGGATACTTAATTTCTTCCTCTGTATCATAAGGATAGATCACTGAACCCTCATTACAATTAAACAAAAAAAGAGAAATTTGTGTCCAAATAAAAATTCACAAAAATTGATTTTCTAATTCTGGGTGACATGAAGTTGATCAGACTTTTAAATGAATATTATCCCCAGCATATTACAGAATAAAAGTTGCATGTCTGAAGTGCTTTCTTTTCAAATCAATGCTGTGGGTGTTATTTAAATAGTCAAGTAGGTTATAAATAATAAGATAAGGATACAGAAACATTAAGATGATTTCATCTATTCCAAAAATATCTGTAGAATAATTATTCTGTCAGGAGTAAGAAGAATGGTATTAAGCAATATATCCAAGCTATTTAAAACTTATAAATGTAAATTCTTTTTAAATGTTTTATGTATTATTGTTGTGTATGTGTAAAAGTTGGGTGAGTGTGGGTATCTGCATCTACAGAATGAACATGGATTGTGTGGTCAGAGGGACAAATTCTGGGAGTGGGTTCCCACTTTCTACCCAGGATTCTAGGGATCAAATTCTGGCAGTCAGTTTTGAGCAGCAAGACTTTTACCATCTGAGCTAGCCCAAAATGTAACTTCTATAACACTGTTATTCAACAATACAATTCATAGACATTAAACAAAAATTATATTGGTTCCTCCATGTTCAAGTATTTAATTTTTCTTGTGTAACTAAGAAATTAGACTTTGAAATAATTGAAAACCATATTTAATTTGAGCTAACTCATTTATTTTAGGCATTTTTTTAATTTAATGAGTATACTACCCCATCTTAAAATGCATTTATACACTTACCAAAGACATACTAACATTCTAAAACTATAGATACATTTATAAATATGAAGTGATTTTATAACTGCCATGAGAAAAGTCAGGTTCAAGACTCAAACATGTAAGTTACTTTACATTGTTGATTATATATATTCTTTTCAGATAAAAGACATGTACAAAACCACACCATTTAGTACCTGAGTACTGTGATATTTTGAGAAAGTAAGGGATGTTTGATATGAAAAACATATGAATTAGATTCTAAAATTATAGATTTAAATATTTCCATGTAATCATAAAATTGTTTAATTATGAGACAATTATTATCCATTTATTTAACAATGTTATAATCAACTTTTGTATTCTTATACACTAACCACCCTTCAACATTTAAAAGACTAATTTATATTTAATACTCTAAATTTTTCATATGTATCTGTTATCTGTCTTCAATGACAGTAATTGCTGTAGTATTCTTTGTATTATTTTAAGGTTTCTTTTTTTTGTCTTTTTGTTTTTCAAGACAGGGTTTCTCTGTAGCTTTGGAGCCCATCCTGGACTAGCTCTGTAGACCAGGCTGGCCTTGAACTCACAGAGATCCACCTGCCTCTGCCTCCCGAGTGCTGGGATTACAGGTGTGCACTACCACCGCCCGGCCAGGTTTCTTATTAATTATAGGCTGGTTAACATATTAGTTGTAGGTTGGTTTGTGAGTGGTCATTGTAGCTAGAGTTTTCCCCAGTCCTGTTTGGCCCAAAGTCAGGACAAATCTCTCTCATTTGCCAGGCCCATAACTGCTCATACCCAACCAAGTAAACGCATAGAGACTTACATTTCTTATAAACTGTATGACCATGACAGGCTTCTTGCTCACTGTTCTTACATCTTTAATTAACCCATTTCTATTAGTCTATACTTTGCCACGTGTGCCTCGTGACTCATGGCTTACTGGAACCTTACATCTTGCTTGTCATGGCGGTGGCTGGCAGTGTCTCTGTGCCTCAGCCTTCCACTTCCCAGCATTCTCCTCTCTCCTTGTCCCACCTATACTTCCTGCCTGGCTACAGGCCAATCAGTGTTTTATTTATTAACCAATCAGAGCAACACACTTCATCATCTATGTCTTAAGACAAAACTAACATATTTAATTATACATACAATAACTTTATTTTCAATGCTAGATTCAAGTCAAGCTTCCTTCTAAAAGGCATGAAGAAAGTTTCCACCAGGAAGAAGCAGGGCTGTGATCTGTTTAGTGTTGCTTGTGTGTACATGATTTCAAAGCTTATTACTTTGTATTGGATAACCAATTAGAGTAAACTCTCCCTCATCAAACATAAGATGAGACTCCATGAGGTTTACAATTTCCACATTAGCATGTCTATTGGTATTGTCATTATTCAGGTCTTGATTAGGTAGCCATATTGTTGAGGTATTCATAACTGTATCAATGTTGCTAGGAGATACTGTCTCACTTTCCAACCCTTTGTCCCCTTGTTTTCTGAGCCTTAGGTGAAGGATGTAACCTCTCTCTCTCTCTCTCTCTCTCTCTCTCTCTCTCTCTCTCTCTCTCTGTGTGTGTGTGTGTGTGTGTGTATGTGTGTGTGAGTAGTCAGGAGTTTCTCTAATCCTTCCTGGCCCCCGCAGTCCAGATGAATCTTTCCCACCCATGATCCTACAGCCATTTACAAAATAATCACTCAGAGGCTTAATATTATGTATAAACTGTGTGGCCTATGCCTCAGACTTTTTGTTAGCTAGCTATTTCATCTTAAATTAACCCATTTCTATTAATCTATGTTTTGCTATGTCCATGGTCTGCTGTCATGTTGCTCCTTGGGTAGCAGACTGATGTCTCCTCTGACTCTGCTCTTCATCTCTACCTTCAGTTTAAATGTACTGCCTAATCTTATTTGGCCTCACCATTGGTCAAACAGCTTTATTTATCAACCAACCAGAGCAACATATATTCATAACATACAGAAAGATACCCCACAACAATGGTAATGGTATGTCACAAATACTGTCCCCTTTACAATGTTTACATGGAAGTAAAGAAAATACACTTGGAATTTGATGTTAAATCTTCTAATGGAGTGAGGATTAAATGATAATTCCACTAAAAAACAAAACAAAACAAAAACAAACAACAAAAAACCCTCAAAACAGTTCTTTCCATTATGTTATGCTCCACACATGCCCAGTCACAGTCTGTGTAGTTGGCATTCTTAAAACATTTTACTCGTTGGGAATTTAGCTCAGTGATAGAGTGCTTACCTAGCAAGCACAAGGCCCTTGTTTCGATCCTCAGCTCCAATAAAAAAAAGAAAGAAAGAAAACATTTTACTCATCAGTTTGTTGAAAAGTGAATTACATTACCTTTTCTTTCTACTTTAAGAGTAAATAATCTGAGATTTGGAAGACAGAAAAACATAGATTTTAAAGTGTCCTAGTAATTCCTTATTACTAGGGATTAATGAATCCAAATAAACTAAAAATGCAAAAACTGAACCTTGGAAGCATCATGTAAGCTTCCAAAAGAGGGAGGCAACCAACAGTCCTATCATGCTTTTATCCCTATGAATCACATTAATGATCAACACAGCAGAATAACCCCAAGGGTGCAGTGATGACATACGTACCTTGGGGTAACAAGAAGCTCTCTAATTGGACTTAAGACTCACTCAACTAGAGGGAACTCATACCTGGTACTGGAAAACTACTCAGTGCTAGTGAAGTCATAGTTATTGGAAGAGAATCTACAACCACTAATTTTCTAGATAGGATTAATCCCTAGCAACAATCTACAAACATTTGTCTTTATACTCTCAGATAGGTAGAGTCTTTGTCTCTCATTAAGAAAACTTCTCTTTGCAAAAGACAGAGAACTTTATAGAAAAGTACAACTGATCAAAATGCAGAATTGCAAAGCCCAGTCAGTACCAATGGATATACCTACAAAATAACTCCCACACCTAAGGCTCAAAGAATGTTTCAAAGGAACAGCCAGAAAAATTGTAAGAGCCAGAGGATTAGGGAATTTGGTATGAGATTGTGTCTTCTAGTAATATCAAAAGCAACATCCATAAAGTGTTACCAACATGGCTGCCCAAATTGAAAAAGGATGATGTCAATGAACATGCCAAACTGGATAGGGAAAAGCTCATGAGGCTTCAACCCTACACAAAGAATTATAAGGAGGAAATCTGGTAAAGGGAGAGGTGGTTTTCCCTATAAAAGAACATGCCAATTGGTTGTTCAATGCCAAATGGTCAACCCTGGAAACGTAATACAAATAACATTATATAGATGGAATAGATTATATTTAGAAATATATATGCATATCCATATACATGCTCATGCAATAACAGTGAAAAAAAGAGACCATAAATTTGAAGGAGAGTAGGAAGAGGTGTACTTGAGAGTTTAGAAAGAGGAAAGGGAAGGGAGAAATGTAGTTAAATTAATCTCAATATTTTGAATGTTTAAAAACTGTGCTCTAGGATTTTGGGCCACTTGAGTCTATTTTCTCCATCTTCTTTGAGAAAAGGAAATGAGTTTCTTTCTTTCCTTTAAAAAATTAATTAATTTTTTATTGTATTTTTAAAATTTTCATAATTTCATTTAATTTTACATATCAGCCACGGATTCCCCTGTCCTACCTCCTCCCACCCCTCCACCCTCTCCCCAGCCCACCCCCCATTTCCATCTCCTCCAGGGCAAGGACTCCCCTGGGGATTCAACTCAACCTGGTAGATTCCGTCGAGGTAAGTCCAGTCCCCTCCTCGCAGGCTGAGCAAAGTGTCCCTGCATAGGCCCCAGCTTCCAAACAGCCAGCTCATGCACTAAGGACAGGTCCCAGTCCCACAGCCTGGGTGCCTCCCAAACAGTTCAAGCTAATCAACTGTCTCATTTATTCAGAGGGCCTGATCCAGTTGGGGGCTCCTCAGTTATTGGTTCATAGTTCATGTGTTTCCACTAGTTTGGCTATTTGTCCCTGTGCTTTTTCCAATCATGGTCTCAACAGTTCTTGCTCATACAATCCCTCCTCTTTCTCACCAATTGGACTCCTGGAGCTCCATCTGGGGCCTGACTGTGGATCTCTGCATCTGCTTCCATTAGTCATTGGATGAGAGTTCTAGCACTAGCACGACAGCTAGGGTGTTTGGCCATCTGATCACCAGACTAGGTCTGTTCAGGCTTTCTCTCGACCATTGCCAGTAGTCTATTGTGGAGGTATCCTTGTGGATTTCTGGGGACCTCTCTAGCACTTTGCTTCTTCCTATTCCCATGGGGTCTTCATTTATCATGGTCTCTTTTTCCTTGTTCTCCCTCTCTGTTCTTGATCCAGCTGGTATCTCCCACTCCCCTAAGCTTTCTTTCCTTCTTTCTTTCTTTCTTTTGTTCTTTCTTTAACTTTCTTTTTATTTATTCTTTGTCTTCCATATCATGGATCTCTATCCCATTCATTTCCCTATCAATTTGTATCTACCCTCCACACTCGCATCCTCTCCACAAAATGAAATTCAACAAAATTTAAAAGAAAAAAAGATAAAGAAAAAAGAAGGAAAAATCAATCTCGTTGTGGGAGCTATAGTGTGACACAGTGAGCCACTCAGTAAGCCCTTTTATTCATTTATCTTTACTTTTAAGTGTTCATTGCAAAGAGTCATTGGTCTGATTCCAGGGCTTTGGTTTCTGCTACACTATCCATGCTGGGCCCTCACCGGGACTCCTCTTGGATATCATGTTGTTGCCCTGTGTCATGGAGATCTTGCAGTTTTGAGTTTGCAGAACTGGCCCCTTCATGTGTTTCAGCAGATCATAGATGGAGTGGGTGTTGGGTGTGCCAAGTCATTACCCTGGTTCTGGGCCTGGGTAGTTGCCAGGTTGGTCAGTCTGTCTACCAGCTCTTCCGGGTCCTCATCACAAGGGAGAACTCTCCAGCATTGCCCTGGCTAGTTCACTCTTTGCAGTGATGAACAAGAGGCAGGGTCAGTTCTCCTGCTTTCATGCCCCCAGGGTTGGCTCTCTCACACCTATACCATCAGGGTCAACTCTCCTGTGTTGCCCAGGTGAGGTGCAGGGGCCATGCTCCTGAGTGCTGCAGCTTGTATGGGATAGAGACAGATTTCCCACTCTTATGACATCAGGGCCAGCTCTCCCACCTACCACAGGTAGTGAGGGGTGGGGGTTAGGGAATCTCTCCCCTGCCCATACCACCATATGGCAGATGAGGGGCAGGACTAGCTTTCATATGCTCACATTCTGGAAGCTGATTCACTTGTATCCTCATCTACTCTACAGCTCTAGTTTGCTGCCCAGGTGAGGTGCAAGGCCTACTTTCCTGAGTGCTGCAGCTGTTAAGGGGGAGGGTCAGCTCCCTCCCTCACCACAGATGGTAGGGGCAAGGGGAGGGGCATCATTCCCTTGCCTTCATCACCACATGGCAGTCAAGGGGGTATGTGACCAGTTATTCCACTCTCAGGGCCAGCTCTACTTTGCTGCCCAGGAGAGAAGTAGGGCCTTCTTTTCTGAATGCTGAAGCTGGTAAGGGGGAGGGTCATCTTCCTCATCTGTTGAAGATGGAGAGAGCACATCGAAAGGGGGACATCTCTCCCCAGCCCATGGCTCTGCATAACAGACACATAGTAGGGACAGCACTCTCATGCTCACAACTTCAGGGCTGGCTCACCCACACTTCCACCAACAGGGTCAGCTCTACTATGCTGTCCAGGTGAGGTACAGGGCCTGATCTCTAGAGTGCTGCATCTCTTATGACCTAATAGCCAGCTCTCTCACATGGCATAGGCATAGAGGGACAGGGGGGAAAGTTTATTTCTTAATTATATGAGCAGCTTTGTTCTAGAGAAGGAGAAAGTAAAGACATTGGAACTGTGGCTGGTTTATTAATACTGGTATTCACTATTTTATGGAGAATTAAGGATTCATTGCTTTAGTTCAAACAATATCTCAGATGAAAGTAGGTAATCATTAGACTGGATAGAGAATACCTTTGCTATTTTCAAACTAAAAACTAGTTAGGAAGACTTTTTAAAATACCCTGTTCTTTCTACAAAGGTGGTCTCTTGGGAGCTCATTATTTATTGAGCTAGTTAGGTACAGGGACTAATAGTGATGAATTAATTTTCTCCAGGTTCCAAGGGACTATTTCATAATTTTAGAAGGATAAAACTGTAGAAGTATTTTTTATTTATGTTCTCAAGGAATATAGTTAAAAGTTTCCAATGCTGAATTTTAGTATACACACCAAAATAACCTCTGGTTGATTTCTATGAAGAGAGTGAGGTAACCACAGAAAGTGAAAGTGATTTGTGTATCTTACTCCAGGAAGTTTTTTTTTTTTTTTTTAATGTACTATCCAAAGCTACAGCACATCACTGCACCATCATCACATATTGCTATTACCTTCTGGGGTGTTTTGAACAAGAATTACCACCATAGGCTCATATATTTGAATACTTGGTCCACAGTTGGTAGAACTGTTTGGAAAGGATTAGCAGGTGTGGCCTTGTTTGAAAAAGTGTGTCACTGGGGACACAATTTGAGGTTTCAAAGAACATGTCATTCTACTAGCTCTCATTTACTGCTCAAGTGCCATACCTGCCTGCATGCTGCCATTCTCCCAACCATCATGGTTATTGACCTCTGAAGCTGTAAGCCACAATAAACTCTGTCTTTTATAAGTTGCTTTGGTTATGGTGTCTTGAGAAGCATAAAAATGTAACCAAGACACCTTTTATGTTCAGTCTTCTCACAAGCATCCACATTTCACAAGCATCCACATTTCATCATTTCAGAATGGCAAACAAAAATTTTTTTAGCAGAATCCTTTATGAGAAATACCGTTTCAGTTTTTTGTACATCCAGAAATAATAAAGACATGCTGTTTCATCACAGAGGTTTGTCAGACAAGCTACTGAAGAATATATATTGCATAATACCACTTATTTCTGTTCTAAATACCTCCCATATTTTATTTGATTTTATGTAGTCATAAATTTATGAAATGAACATTAAAGAACAAACTTCTCACAGTGATCACCTTGGGAGAATAAGGAAAGTCAGTAGGCAGAAGCAAACATTGCAATTTAAATATTTTAATAATTCTGTGCATGGTTATATGTTTATTATGACATCTACTGAACTTGATACTTTCTGATTATAGGCAAACAGTGCCTACAAAGACTCTGAGAAGTTGTGCTTTAAAGGGTTTAAGATGTGTTGTGAGATATGAATGTCTTACCCTGTTTCACTAGGGAGTTGACCCAGCCATGTGATAAAACACTGAAAGTATGTTGCTGACCTTGTCAAATAAGTGAAAGTACTCTTCTAACTGTATTTTCCAATAAATACTGAAAAAGGATGCTCACAGAGAGATTTTTTTCTTTCTCCATCTGAGTTGAACTAAAATGGAATTCTTTCTGAGGTTCCTAGAAGCAGTGAGAGGTGGCAGTAGTAGGTGATGGAAAAAAATCTTTCCATGTCTTTGTGAACTATAGATGGATTTTTTTAAAGCTATTTTATTCACCTCATGATCAACAGTGTGTTTATTAGTAGAGGGTGTTATTTCCATTAAAAAGAATGATTCAGAGAGATTTAGGGATTATAATTATCAATATATTTTGTTCACCTGAATGATGTCATCCATTCACATTCAAAAGAATTTCATAATTATTAATCAAAGTAGTATATTAAACTAGCTTTTAAATCTGTTACTTCCATCAACAGGCCCAAGGCTTGGTATTCAGCCAAGACTATGTTACAAGTTAATCAAGAAAATGACCTCTTCATGTAACAGTTTCCATTCTAACTTGAGTTGGCGTTAAAAATCTTTACCTTCTCTTTTTATTTCACTGCACTCCAAAGAGGTTATAAACAGAAAGTTAACTCAAACACAACTTTTAACATAATTTTGTATCATAGGAACAATTTCAAACATACCTAAAATATAGAACTGTGCATGGTAACTGATGAGGGATTGTTTGATTTATGATTTTTTGACTTTACAGTGCATCCAAGGCAGTATACATTCAGTGGAAACTATATTTTAAATGTTGATGCTTCCTTGATAGCAATATGTGGCATAATATTCTCCTGTGAGGCTTAGGAGTGGTGGTGAGCCACAGCTCCTAGTCATCAACCACATACTCACAAGGGTAAACACCTAAGACTATGTCATGTAGTTGATGATAATTTTCTGATATTTGGAAGATTATGTATATTAATGCATTTTTACTCAATTGCAAAATGAGAAGTGCCTGATTAGTATGGACAACATTTTCACCATGAAAAATTAATGAATAAATTTATAAAAGGCAATAGTTTACATTGTTTTAGAAATTCAAATTTTTATAGTATTTAGCATAGCAATAAATAGTGTGCTTAAAAATGTCATAATAATAAAACAAGATTGTAGTGGTATTTGTTCCAACATAACCTGTAAGAGCCTGAAGGAGGCAGTGCTTCCTGCCATTGTACATGACATTTTTTTTTTTTTTTTGGTTTTTCTTTTTTTTTGTTTTGTTTTTTATTATCATGTGTTTTAATTTTATACATCAGCCATGGGTTCCCCTGTCATCCCCCCTCCCTCCCTCACCCCTATCTTCCATCCAGCCACTTCCTTCCATTACCATGTCCTCCAAGATCAAGGCACTCCTGGGGATTCATTTAAACTTGGTGGATTCAGTACAGGCAGGTCCTGTCACCTCTTTCCAGACTGAGCATGTGTCCCTGTGTAAGCCCAAGGTTCCAAATAGCTAGCTCATGCACTAAGGACAGGTCCTGGTCCCACAGACTGGGTGCCTCCCAAACAGATCAAGCTGTTCAATTGTCTCACTTATCCAGAGGGCCTGATCTAGCTGGGGGCTCCTCAGCTGTTGGTTCATAATTCATGTGCTTCCATTCAATTGACTATTTGTCCCTGGGTTTTGCAATCTTGGATTCAACAATTCACACACTTGCAGTCCCTCCTCTTTCTTGACAGTTGGACACCTCAAGCTCCACCTGGGAACTGGCTGAGGATCTCTGCATCCACTTCCATCAGTTATTGGATGAGACTTCCAAGAAGACTGTTAGGGTGTTTAGTCATCTGATCACCAGACTAGGTCAGATCAGGCTTTCTCTCAACCATTGCCAGCAGTCTACAGAGGATATATCATTGTGGATTTCTGGGGACCTCTCAAGCACTCTGCCTATTCCTGGTCTCATGTGGTCTTCATTTGTCATGGTCTGTTATTCCTTGTTCTCCCTTTCTGTTCTTGATCCAGCTGAGATCTCCTGCTCCCCTAAGCTTCTTTCCCTCAAACCTTGCCCTTCATTACTCCCACTGTCGTCCAGGTTGTTCATGTAGATCTTATCCATTTCTCTGTCATTGGGTGATTCTTGGGTCTTTCCTAGGGTCCTGTTATCTAGGTAGCCTCCCTGGAGTTGTGTAGCAGTCTAGTCATCTTTGTTTTACATCTAGTATCCTCCTATGAATGAGTACATACCATGTTTGTCCTTCTGAGTCTGGGTTACCTCACTCAGGATAATTTTTTGCCTGCAAACCTCATGATGTCATTGTTTTTCTCTGCTGAGTAGTACTCCATTTTGTATATGTACCACATTTTCTTTATCCATTCTTCAGTTGAAGGGCATCTAGGTTGTTTCCAGGTTCTGGCTATTACAAACAAAGCTGATACGAACATAGCTGAGCAAATGCCCTTTTGGTATGATTGAGCATTTCTTGGGTATATGCCCAAGAGTGCTATAACTGGGTCTTGGGGGAGATGGATTCCCAATTTTCTAAGGAAGCGCCATATTGATTTCCAAAGTGGCTGTATAAGCTTGCATTCCCACCAGCAGTGGAGGAGAGTTCCCCTTGCTCCACATCTTCTCCAGCATAAGCTGTCTTCTGTGTTTTTGATCTTAGCCACTCTGACAGGTGTAAGGTGGTATCTCAGAGTCGTTTTGATTTGCATTTCCTGGATAATTAGGGATGTTGAGCAAATCCTTAAATGTCTTTCAGCCATTTGAACTTCCTCTGTGGAGAATTCTGTTTAGTTCTATAGCCCATTTCTTAATTGGACTGTTGGGCATTTTGATATCTAATTTCTTGAGTTCTTTATATATTCTGGATATCAGCCCTCTGTCAGATGTGGGGTTGGTGAAGACCTTTTCCCATTCTGTAGGCTGTCACTTTGTCTTGCTGACCGTGTCCTTTGCTCTACAAAAGCTTCTCCGTTTCAACAGGTCCCATTGATTGATTGTTTCCCTCAGTGTCTGTGCTACTGGTATTATATTTAGAAAGTGATCTCCAGTGCCAATGTGTTCAAGAGTACTTCTTACTTTCTCTTCTATCAGGTTCAGAGTAACTGGATTTATGTTGAGGTCTTTGATCTACTTGGACTTAAGCTTTGACAAGTGACAGATATGGATCTATTTGCAGCCTTCTACACATTGACATCCAGTTATGCCAGCACCATTTGTTGAAGATGCTTTCTTTTATCCATTGTACATTCTTGGCTTCTTTGTCAAAAAGTATATGTTCATAGGTGTGCGGGTTAATGTCAGGGTCTTCAATTCTATTCCATTGGTTCACATGTTGGTTTTTATGCCAGTACCAACCTGTTTTTATTTCAGTAGCTCTATAGTAGAGCTTAAGGTCGGGGATTGTCATGCCTCCAGAGGTTGTTTTATTGTACAGGGTTCTTTTGGCTATCCTGGGTTTTTTGGTTTTCCATATGAAGTTGAGTATTATTCTTTCCAGATCTGTGAAGAATTGTGTTGGTAATTTGATGGGGATTGCATTGAATCTGTAGATTGCTTTTGGTAAGATCGCCATTTTTACTATGTTAATCCTGCCTATCCATGAGCATGGGAGGTCTTTCCATTTTCTGACATCTTCTTCAATTTCTTTTTTCAGGGACTTAAAGTTCTTGTCATATAGGTCCTTAACATGCTTAGTTAGAGTAACCCCAAGGTATTTTATATAATTTGTGGCTATTGTAAAGGGTGATGTATCTCTGATTTCCTTCTCAGCCTGTTTGTCTATTGTATATAGAAGGGCTACTGATTTTTTTGAGTTGATCTTGTATCTTGCTATGTTGCTGAAGTTTTTTATTAGCTGTACCAGTTCCTTGGTTGAATTTCTGGGGTCACTCATGTATACTATCATGTCATCTGCAAAAAGGGAGAGTTTGACTTCTTCATTTCCAATTTGTATCCCCTTAATCTCCTTATGTTGTCTTATAGCTCTGGCTAGAACTTCAAGTACTATATTGAATAAGTATGGGGAGAGGGGACAGCCTTGCCTTGTTCCTGATTTTAGTGGTATTGCTTTGAGTTTCTCTCCATTTAATTTGATGTTGACTGTTGGCTTGCTGTAGATTGCCCTTTATTATGTTTAGGTATGTTCCCTGTATTCCTGACCACTCCAAGACCTTTATCATGAAGGGGTGTTGCATTTTGTCAAATGCCTTTTCTTCTTCTAGTGAGATGATCATGTGGTTTTTTTTTTTTTTTTAGTTCGTTTATATGGTGTATTACATTGATGGACTTTCATATGTTGAACCACCCTTGCATCCCTGGGATGAAGCCTACTTGATCATGGTGGGTAATTGTTTTGATGTGTTCTTGAAGTCTGTTTGCCAGGATTTTATTGAGTATTTTTGCATCAATGTTCATGAGGGAGATCAGTCTGTAGTTCTCTTTCTTTGTTGCATTTTTGTTTGGTTTAGGAATAAGGGTAATTGTAACCTCATAGAAGGAGTTTGGTAATATACCTTCTGCTTCTATTGATGGAACAATTTAAAGAGTATTGGTATTAAGTCTTCTTTGAAGATCTGGTAGAATTCTGCAGTGAAACCATCTGGTCCAGGGCTTTTTTTGG
The DNA here is from genome assembly GCF_903995425.1 of Onychomys torridus. Lineage (NCBI taxonomy): Eukaryota > Metazoa > Chordata > Mammalia > Rodentia > Cricetidae > Onychomys > Onychomys torridus. Next base: position 456,381 of record NW_023412870.1, read on the forward strand.
TTGGGAGACTTTTAATGACTGATTCTATTTCCTTAGGGGTTATTGGACTATTTAAATGGTTTATCTGGTCTTGGTTTAACTTATGTATGTGGTACCTATCCAGAAAATTACCCAGTTCTTTTAGATTTTCCAGTTTTGTGGAGTAGAGGTTTTTGAAGTATGACCTGATGATTCTCTGGATTTCCTCATTGTCTGTTGTTATGTCCCCCTATTCATTTCTGATTTTGTTAATTTGGATGCTCTCTCTGTCTTTTGGTTAATTTGGATAAGAGCTTGTCTATCTTGTTGTTCTTTGCAAAGAACCAACTCTTTGTTTCATTATTCCTTTGTATTGTTCTCTTTATTTCTATTTTATTGATTTCAGCTCTCAATTTGATAATTTCCTGACATCTGTTCCTCCTGGGAGACTTTGCTTCTTCCTGTTCAAGGGCTTTCAGGTGTGCTGTCAAGTCACTAGCATGAGATTTCTCCAGCTTCTTTATGTGGGCATTCAGTGCTATGAATTTCCCTCTTAGCACTGCTTTCATAGTATCCCATAAATTTGGGTATGTGGTGTATTCAATTTCTTTCTTTATTTCTTCCTTAACCCATTGGTGATTCAGTTGAGCATTGTTCAGTTTCCATGAGATTGTAGGATTTCTGTAGTTTTTTCTGTTGTTGAAATCTAACTTTAAACCATGGTGGTCTGAGAGAACACAGGAGGTTATTCCAATTGTTTTGTATCTGTTGAGATTTGCTTTGTGGCCAAGAATGTGGTCGATTTTAGAGAAGGTTCCATGGGGTGCTGAGAAGAAGGTATATTCTTTTTTGTTTGGGTGGAATGTTCTGTAGATATCAATTAAGTCCATTTGAGTCATAACATCAGTTCTGTCCACTATATCTCTGTTAAGTTTCGTTTTGGCCGATCTGTCCAGAGGTGAAAGTGGGTTGTTGGAATTTCCCACTATTAATTTGTGGGGTTTTATATGTGATTTAAGCTTTAGTAATGTTTCTTTTAGACATGTGGGTACCCTTGTGTTTGGCCATAAATGTTCAGAATTGAGACCTCATCTTGGTGGATCTTTCCTGCCATGAGTATGTACTGTCTTTCATCATCTCTTTTGATTGATTTTAGTTTGAAATCTATTTTGCTTGATATTAGGATGGCTCCACTAGTTTGCTTCTTAAGACCATTTGATTGGAAAGTCTTTTCCCAGCCTTTTATTCTTAGGAGGTGTCTGTCTTTGAATCTGAGGTGTGTTTCTTGTACACAAAGAAAGATGGGTCCTGTTTTCATATCCATTCTCTTTGTCTGTGTCTTTTTATAGGTGAATTAAGTCCATTGATATTAAGGGATATTAATGACCAGTGATTGTTCATTCCTGTTGTTATTGTTATTTTTTTGGTGGTAGTGTGTTTGTACTTCTCTTCTTTGGGGTTTACTGCTGTGGTGTTATCTATTGCCTGTGTTTTCATGGGTGTATCTGCCTTCCTTAGGTTGGAACTTTCCTTCTAGTGCTTTCTGTAGGGCTGGGTTTGTAGATAAGTATTGTTGAAATCTGGTTTTGTCTTGGAAGGCCTTGTTTACTCCATCTATGATGATTGAAAGTTTTGCTGGGTATATTAGTCTAGACTGGCATCCATGGTCTCTTAGTGTCTGCATTATATCTGTCCAGGTCCTTCAGGCTTTCAAAGTCTCCATTGAGAAATGGGGTGTTATTCTGATGGGTTTGCCTTTATAAGTCAGTTGGCCTTTTTCCTTTGCTGCCCTTAATATTCTTTCTTTATTCTGTATGTTTAGTTGTTTAATTATTATGTGGCAAGGGTACTTTTTGGGGGGTCTAGTCTGTTTGTTGTTCTATAGGCTTCTTGTGTCTTCATAGGCATTTCCTTCTTTAAGTTGGGAAAGTTTTCTTCTATCATCTTGTTAAATATATTTTCTGTGCCTTTGAGTTGGTATTCATCTCCTTCCTTTATTCCTACTATTCGTAGGTTTGGTCTTTTCATGGTGTTCCAAATTTCTTGGACATTTTGGGTCATGACTTTGTTGGTTTTAGTGTTTTCCTTGACTGATGAATCTATTTCTTCTACCGTATCTTCAACACCAGAGATCCTCTCTTCCATCTCTTGCATTATGTTGGTTATACTTGTATCTGAAGTTCCTGTTTGCTTACTCCGATTTTCTTTTTCCAGCATTCCTTCTAGTAGTGTCTTCTTCATTTTTTCTGTTTCCCTCTTCAGGTCTTGGATTGTCTCCTTTGCTTTTTCATGATTTTCATTCAAGGATTTATTATTTTTTTCTCCTTTAATTGTCCTTTCCTCTAGTTTTTTATAGCGTTCTCATTTTTTGTTTGTCTGTTCCTCTACTTTATTTTTTATTTCTTCTATATAAGTCTCTAGCCTCTTCATGATGTTACTTATAAGCTTGTTTTCTTCTTCTTCTTCCATTCTGTGATGTTCAGGTCTAGCTGTTGGGGAAGTGCTAGGTTCTGGTGATGCTGTATTGCTCTTTATTTTGTTGTATGTATTTCTGCCTTGACGTCTGCCCATCTCCTCTTGTGTTCGTTCTTGGTCCTATCAGTGTACTTGGTCCAGAGAGAGTTGACAGACTTAGGTAGCCTCTCTCTGGTCCAGATGGAAGCTCTGGGCGAGATGGGAGCTCTGGTCCAGATGAGTGTGCTGGCCAGATAGTTGCTGGAGGGCTGGACTCTGAGTCTCGGGAAGTCCCTGTCATCTCCTTATTTTGTCCAGATGGGAGCTCCTTTTGTCCAGATGGGAGTTCCTCTGGTCTCTGGTCCAGATGGGAGTTCCAGGGCAGGATGGAAGCTTGGGTCTGGTCTCTGATTCTCAGGAAGTGGCTGGAGTCTCCAGCAGATGGGTGTGGGGGCAGGGTGTGGAGACTGCAGGGTCTGCCTGCAGTCTTGGAAAAGGGGAGCCTTCCCTCAGGGCCCCCGATTGGCAGGAAACTGGGGCCAAGTTGGTCAGATCCTCCGTGAGTGGCCTGTGTCTAGCAGTGTGACCCAAGCGCAGTTGCCTCTCTGGCTATAACCCCAGGCACTCACCTCTGGTCCAGATGGGAGTTCTGGGGTGGACAGGGGCTCTTCCTAATATTTCTTAAATAGGCTCTGGTGGATTTATTACTTTACCAGATTCTGCAATAGAGAGACAAGTCTGAAGTTTTTGCAGGTATCCTAACTATATCCCTTAACCAACTGATCTACTTAATAAACACACATTGTATTTAGATATGATAGCTCTTTCTTGATTTTGTGTTTCCTGATTTTCACCATCTCCATGCTTCTGAAGATTGGAGGCCAGTTGTTTGACAGGAATGAACTCAACATCCTTTAATGTTATGGGATATTTGATCACACCGTGAAACTCCAAGACCGTGTTAATAAAATTAATCTTAGATCAGGGGGTAGAGCCAATGACTAATTGACAGGAATTAGCCATAGAGAGGACATTGTAGCCATGAGATTTAGCTAGAACCTACATTTGGCAGCCACAGTCAGACAGTGTTGAAGAAACTAAATCCCACCAGGACACAGTTTGAGCAGCAGGGTGCTGTCTGCAGGGTCATAGACAGTAGTTAAAATTTCAGTAGATTTAGTAATAATTTAGCAGACAGTAAATAAAAAAGTTTAATTGCTGCTTATGACTGGAATCAAATTATTCAACTTTAGTAAGAATGCCATGGAAACTGGGTGCCACATAGCATAATAAGCTCTGCCACTGTTATAGCCAAGGATCTTGAGCATAATGAAAACAGATGCACAAAGCAGATTTTACATTCTTATACATATATTATAATGCTACTTATATAAAGTGTATTGATGCACAAGTCAGTATTATAGATCAAATAGTTCAAAACTAGAACATATATGCCAAGGAGATAACAAAAAAAAATCCCAGCAACTATTGATGTCTTTAACTTATATAAAGAAAATAAAATAAAAAAGATTTGTTGCTTCTAATAGAAAAGGGTAAAATAAAAATATATAACAATTCAAGAAATAATTTACATACCATGAAGATAATTTTTTTTATTTTAAAATATATCAGTTAACATATATAGTATTGTGTTTCATTGTGGCAGTTTCAAACAAAATTTGTTTTTGTTAATTCTCCTCCCTGCCACTTTTCCCTATTTACTGATATCCCCATTCCGTGTACTCTTCTCCTTACCATAATTTTTTCCTTTCTGCTTTCATGTTACTTGCATTCTGTTGTCCTCCCTCCTTTCCTCAACACCTTTCTTCTCCTTTGTGAAGGAGAAACTTTCTAGTTTCAAGATCTTTACCCATATTCATGCCCACTTACACATATAAATATAAACATTAACATCTACATATGAAAACATGCAATTTTCATTTACCTCAATTAATATAATACTTTAAAAGTTCACTTTTAACATTTTTATATACTTATTTTTTATGTATAGATGTTCTGCCTACATGAATGTCTGTGCACCATATGTGTGCATTGCCCTCAGAGGCCAGAAGAGGGTGTTAGATCCCCTAGGACTAGAGTTACAGATAGTTGTAAACTGCCCTGTGTGTTCTGGGACTTGAACCTGGGTTGTCTGGATAAGAAGTCAGTGCTCTTTTTTTTTCTTTGATACAGGGTTTCTTTGTGTAGTTTTGGTGCCTGTCCTGGATCTCGCTCTGTAGACCAGGCTGGCCTCGAACTCACAGAGATCCTCCTGTCTCTGCCTCTTGAGTGCTGGGATTAAAGGCATGTGCCACTGCTGCCTGGTGAAGTCATTGCTCTTAACTTAGATTTCTCTGTAGGTCCAAGTCCCCCCCTCCCTTTTTTGAGACAGGGTTTCTCTGTGTAGCCCTGGCTGTCCTGGAACTCACTTTGTAGACCAGGCTGGCCTCAAATTCACTGAGATCCACCCACCTCTGCCTCTCACGTGCTGGGGTTAAAGGCATGCACCACCACTACCTGGCCCCAAGATCACTTTTTAAAGTTTATAATTTAGTCATCTTTTATGATGTCCCCAGTATTAATTGTGTAACTGTTGCCATTAGTAAATTATAAAATATATTTGTCACCCAAAAAGGCAAATCCCATATCTTTAGTCATTATTATTTGTTCTTTTCATGGTGCTAAAAACACTAATGTGTCTTTTATTCCTCTAGAGAGGTCTATTCTGGAATTTTCACACAAAGAAATAAAGTGTGGCCTCTTTAACTGCCCCCTTTCTCTTAACATCTTTAATGTTCTCTAATTTTGAACATGTATCAAGACTCTTTTAGCTCTAGTTTGATTTGTATTCATGTGACTGTGGCTGTGGGAATGGATGCCATATGTGAAAGTACCTGGGGAGACCAGAAGATAACATCAAACCTCTTGGGAATAGAGTTACAGGCAGTTGCACAACCCCTGATGTGGGTGATGGGAACTGAACTCAAGTCCTCTGAAGAACAGCAAATGCTTTTAAGCACCAAGCCATCTCTTCAGCCTCAACCACTCCTTTTTACTGCTAACTGTATGTACCACATTTTATTTATCAATTCTTCAGTTAATAAACATTTGTTTTTTCCCAACTTAGACTATTATGTGTAATGTTTTACAGACTTCTGATTAGGCACATGGTTTTACCTTTCCTAGATCTTTACTATGAGTGAAATTACTTGACTATTTGCACTGTTTCTTAGTTGTAATTCTCAAAGTATAGAGAACAGATAAAAACTGATAATTTAATTCTTCCCTAAAAAGTAAAATTAGAAAGAACATGGTTTTTCTTTGAACCAGAAAGTGAGAGATGACTTTAAATATTTGATTGACATAAAATAACTTATTTAAGGATTAAAGAACCATGACATGACTCTGAGGGCCCTTACAAAGACTGTCTTTCCATTTGTGGTGTGGCATACTTTCAATCTCAGCACTTAAGAGTAAAAGGCCTCTGTGAGATCAAGGCCATCCTGGTCTACAGAGCAAATTCCAGACCAACCACAACTGTTTAGTAAGATTCTGTCTCAAAATAAAATACAGTATGCATAGTTGGGCTGACTAACATTTTAGTTTCCTTTGTAGAATCTGAAGACAAGACCTATTACTGAAGGCAACACAAACTTTAAAACACAAGCCTTTTAGGAACAGAACTAGAATTGAACCAGAAGCCTCCTACCTGTGTGCTATCTCTTACAGTATCAGAAGTTGCTATGCAAGCTGCCAAGTGTTGGGTGTTCTGTGCTGTGTGATTTGGTAGAAGAAAGAAGTCACTCCAAGATGAAATTTTTAGACCTATGTGGCAGCAGGAAGGTCCAGGCTCTGATAGACTGAGCAGTCATACAAAAGCATATTTATTAACTGTTACACAAAGCTGTTTTGTTTTTTTAAAACAAGTTCTTTTTAGCAAAGTCCATGACCTAATCTATGTATTTTTCCGAAGGAAAGCATCATGTCACCCTCACTTTAGTCTTTTTGCATACTATTTGCTGTATCAAATAGTCTAAGAGCATCAGGTGTGCCAGAAGATTGTGACCAAAGTCATGCAAAGGCTGTAAAACTCCCTCAGAAAAACAAATCTAAAAATCATGGAAAACAGTGACTGTTTTCCTCAATGACTTCTTTTAGGTCAAAGATTTCTAAAAACAATTATTTATTCTAATGTTTACCCTAGATACAGTGATTCTGCTAGATTCCTATAACAGGACAATCAGTAATCTTGCACAGCTAAAAGCCTTCAAATCACAAAGACTGTCCCAGCAAGATATCACTAATGGAGTCATACTGGCACTTATATCTTGAGAGTAATCAGCAGCTGTCTAATTGGACTTAAGGCCTGCTCACTAGGAAGGAAGTGAGCCTGGTACTGAAAATCTAGCCAGTTTCCCATAGTTAGGGAAGGCACAGACATAAAAGGGGTTTCCTAAAACAATATAAAATATAACTATATTCCAAATACTTATCATTATACCCACAGATAAGTCTGGTATAATGTTGTATCCTTTTGCAACAAATGGGGATGATTACAGAAATCTACAACTTATCAAAATTCAGAGATTAATGAGCCTTGGGTATCCAAATCCAAATTGCATATCCATAATACAACCCCTACACTTACAACTCAGGGAAATTCACAAAGATGGGTCAGAAAGATTGTGAGCCAGTGATCCAGGACACCTGCTGATAGACAGCCTCCCATAGGTATGACGAGGGAGGAAAATGCACCCACAATTATCTCAACAATAAGATGGCCTGAACAAGGTCAGTGTGATGATAACATCAGTTAGTCTATGTCTTAATCGGGATTTCTATTGTTGTGAAAAGACACCATGACCATAGCAACTCATATAAAGGAAAACATTTAATTGGGGCTGGGTTACAGGTTCAGAGGTTTAATCTATTATCATCATGGTGGGCATGGAGTGTGCAGGCAGACACGGTTCTGGATAAGGAGCTGAGGGTTCTATATCTTGATTTTCATTCAACAGAAAGTGAACTGTTTACTACAATGAGCATAGCTTGAGTAAAAGAGACCTCAAAGCCCACCCCTACTGTGGCACGAATCTTAACAGGTCTTATTAATAAAATCAAACCTGGAGCCAGGTACTGGGGTGAATGCTGGAAGATCAGAGAAGCAGAAGAAGTCATAGCTACCTCACCTCACCAGTTCCTCAGCTGGTCTTGTTTCCTCAGACTGGAAGATCCAAATGGATTTCAGCTGAACTGCTACTCACAGTCTGAAAACTTAACCAGGCCAAAAGCTTCTAGTTTCTGGTCCTCACACCTTATATACCTTTCTGCTTTCTGCCATCACTTCCTGGGATTAAAGGTGTGAGTCACCATGCCTGGCTATTTCCAGTGTGACGTTGAACTCACAGAGATCTGGATGGATCTCTGCCTCCAGAAGGCTAGTATTAAAGGTGTGAGTGCCATCATTTTCTAGCCTCAGTATCTAGTGGCTGTACTGTTTTCCAACGCCAGATAAGTTTATTAGGGTGCACAATATTTTGGGGAGCACAATATCTTCACACCCTACAGTGACAAACTTCCTCTAACAAGGCCACACCTACTCCAACAAAGTCATACCTCCTAATATTGTCACTCCATTTGGGAGGCATTTTCTTTCAAACCACCACAGTATGCAAGTGCAGACAGGGGTAATTTTGCATAGTCCTACTTTGGAAGACCCAAGAATAGCTAGAGGTAATCAACAGATGTAGAAAGAGGAAGAATCAGTTTCCTCCAGAGAATAATTTCCAACTTGTCCCAAGTGACCAACCCAGAACAGGTACATATGAGCAACACTAAATGACTCAGTAAACTGAATACATGTATATGTAATACTTACATTTTAGATATATTTACATGTTTATATTAATATATAAATATTATATTGTATTAAGAAAAGATCATTAGTATTGGATGGAGATGGGGACTACAGAGGAATTGGAGGCAGGAAGGGAGGAGTGGAAATGATGTAGATGTAGTGCTCATGTATGAAATTCTCAAAAAATAAAATTAATTTTAAAAATAAGAACAAAGGCCATGCTTTGTTCTGTAAAATCAGATTGATCCATATGTCTACATGATATTTTAAATGTATGAAAGTCCTACATTTATCTTTTCTCAGAAGATTCTTGAAATAGGCAAAATGATGCCCATAATTTCCATTATTCTTTCATACCCAATAGTTACTTGGGTGGAGCCAAACATATTGTGTTATTACCATACCTTTAATTTATAGGAAACAGAAAAGGAGTCATGAGGATATTGGTGTCTTTCTGAGTATGTGGTGGAGACCAGACTTTAAATCACAGCTCTCATTAAAAGTAGCTTGTTTGAATTCTTACACTGAAATATTTATTCCCAACACATTTTTAAAACAGTTATAATTTTATTCACTCTGCTAAGCTCCACAGAGAAAATCTAGAATGAGGGTGGCCTAAAGTATGCCCAGCCCTAGGATATGAATGCTTGACTCACACCAGTATTTGAGAGGTAAGGTAGGTCACGGTCCACGTAGATACTTATTCCAGTATGTAGCTCAGATTTATGGCTTTGTTTGTTTGTTTGTTTATAACATGTATTTATTGATTGTATATGACATGTTGAAGTGAAGGGTTTTAAAACCTGAGTAAAAGTTCAATGAATGTCTAAATTATAGAGAAGAGAAGGGAAAATACTGCTTGTCACAGAATAATCTGTGTATATTTGTCTCTAGCAAGAAAGTATACCAAATGTAGAAATTGTTAATACATGCTGTGCCCCCCTCAGCAGCCAAGTATGACTGTTGGAGAGGTAGATGCTTCATTCAAAGTAACAGTCTAAAGCCTGTCAAACATGGAAGCCATTACTTCAGACACAAACATATCCATGACCTCCCTTGGCCTTTGGTTAAGCTGGGTAGCTTGAGATGACACCACAAAGCCTGTTGTAGGTGAGCAAATAAATGCATGTTGGCTTGTGGCAATATCCCATGAGGATAAGATGCTGATGGCATGTGAAGAATATCCATGAACTATGAGAGCTAACTATGGTAGTGTCTCCCATCCACACTACATCTCCAGTACTGATCTTTTTTTTCTTAAAGATATTTTTATCTATTATGTATACAGTGTTCTGCCTGCATGCCAGAAGATGGCACCAGGTCTCATCATAGATGGCTGTAAGCCACCATGTAGTTGCTGGGAATTGAACTCCAGTCCCCCAGTACTGATATTTTGAGAAAAGAAATGATAGGATCTTTTCATGTTGTATTTTGGCAATGTTTTTCTTTAATATCATCCCTTTGACTATTGACTCTTGAGGTCAGTTAGCACTTGCTAGGAATGGTAGGTTGTGGGCTTTTAGAGATCCTGATCTCCCTTTGCAAAAAGGTTTCACTAAAAGGGTGACATTGTGGTAACTTTTAAGTGTTTTACAGGTTTAGAAAATCATCTGAAAGATGTGTGGATATATCTAAGAGTCAGGATTGGAAATCAGTTTACATAAGGTACAATAGCCAAAAACTGCAATGAAATTATTAGGAAATTTATGATTGGGTAAGGTACAGATAACACACATATGAATAAAACATGCCTCTGAACATTAACATAAAGAGCTTGAATGACGGTGCCCTCATGGGTGAGAAAACAAGTCATAAGGTTAATAAATGAAAATCCTAGTTATCACTATCACCCTTTAAATTAATCAATGAGGACCCCAACTTCCTGAAAACAAAGTAGGCTACTGTCATTACTATCAGTTGTCTGAACTATATTGTAGGTTTCTATTGCTAGAAACCATACTTTGGTTGCAATACATGGAGAAAACAAGCTGGGGATGATATAGTAGCTTTCTCCCTACTGCCTAACTTTTGTAGTGTAAGAAGGTACTATACAGGCTTCTGGGAAAGAATTGGCTGTAGACCTTCATGATCAACATGGCAGATAAAATGTACTACTGATATGATAGTGAGAAAAGTAGAGTGTGTTTGATCAATTGCTTTCCTGTTGCATGTAAGAACTATTCTATGAGAGGGAACTCATGTTCCAATTACTAGGGAGGTCAAAGGTCATGTGGGGAAGCTACTACTGTTGTTTTGCTAAAACGGCATGATCTTCTGTCAAGTTACCTTCTAAGCTTTTATGTTTATGCCTATAGGTTCTTGTTGCTATCATTTTGGTCAGGGAAGCTACTTTTGGTAATGAGTGACTTGTATTGTAGAGGCTGGTGAAAGTGTAGAGAGTAAGACATAAATGGATTATGTGCATCATGCCCTCCAAAACCCAGGGAACATCACAGAATAGGGGATACAGAAAGAATCTAAAGATAGAGGATGGGACAGAATATTGTGGAAAACCATACTTCAAAAATGACATGGCAATTATTCTGTTGATACCTGAAATTTTAATAGCTGTGATTCCGTGTAAGAGCTATGTTCAGAATTGGTTCCATTAATATGCCATTACATATCTCTCTCTCTCTCTCTCTCTCTCTCTCTCTCTCTCTCTCTCTCTCTCTCTCTGTGTGTGTGTGTGTGTGTGTGTGTGTGTGTGTATGTGTACCCCCAAAGTCAATGCTTTAGATGTACAAGGCTTTTTTCCTTTCCCATTGATATATAAGAAGTTGGCAGTAGCTTGGGTGGGGAGTATGGATTATCCATGTTCCCATACAAAGCCCCTCAATTGACCCACAGCCAAACATTAAGCCGAACTCAGGGAACCACACAGAAGAGGAAAAGGAAGGCCTGTAGAAGCAAGAGCACCAAGAGAACAGGCCCACAGAATCAACTAAGCAAGGCTCATAGAGGCCTACAGAGACTGAAGTGGCAATCAGGGAGCTTACATAGATCTGCATTAGGCCCTCTGTATCCATGCTGTGGTTTAGCTTGGGATTTTTTTTTGTTTTTGAGACAGGGTTTCTCTGTGTAGCTTTGCGCCTTTCCTGGAATTCGCTTTGGAGACCAGGCTGGCCTCGAACTCACAGAGATCCGCCTGCCTCTGCCTCCCAAGTGCTGGGATTAAAGGCGTGCACAATTTTATAGGACCCCTAACAGTAGGATTTGGGCTAACTCTGACTCTTTTGCCTGCATATGAGACCCTTTTTCTCCTACTGGGTTGCCTCATCTAGCCTTAGTATGAGAGTTTATGCTTAGTTTTATTGCATCTTCTTCTTCCATGTTTTGTTGATATCACTGGGAGGCCTGTTCTTTTCTGAAGGGAAATGGAGGAGCAGTGTATTTGGGGGAGAGGAGAGGTGTAGATGTATCCTGCTTGTTAAATAAGAAACACAGAGCCAGTTGCAGAGTTAAAAACCACGAGGTCAGAGCCAAAGCAGAAAACCTTACCCTTCACTGCTTCTGCCGTTCCTCCTCTCCGCAAGAGACCTACTTCTCTGCGTCCTGTCTATTTAAAAACTTTCTGTTCTCCTCCCTCATTGGTTGTAAACCCAGCCACATGACCTCCTCGTCACTGCCTGTTTGTACAGACCTCCAGGTCTTCTATGGTTGGTATTGAAATTAAAGGCGTGTGTCTGCTATGCTGGCTGTGTCCTTGAACACACAGAGATCCGCCTAGCTCTGCCTCCCAAGTGCTGGGATTAAGGGCGTGCCCCACTACTGTTCTGCTTCTGCTCTGGCTTGCTCTGACCTCAAGGCAACTTTATTGACATACAAATAAAATCACATTTCAATACAAATAAAATATCACTATAGAGAGGTGTGTGGGGAAACTGGAGTAAGGGAGGGAGGGGAGACTATGGTTAGAATGTATTGTATGATAGAAGAAGAAAAAGAAAAAACAAAAACAAAAAGCAAAGCCCCTCAAATCATGTTCTAGTAAGCAGTGCCAATTAAACTCATTGAACCACCAAGCTAGGCTTGGGTTAATTATTTAGGATGAATAGATGTTTATTTATATTTTCCCAGGAAAAGTTATCACAACAAATACATCTCTTTGGTTTAGTAGTTTCATGAGATGCATAGGTCAAAACATTACAACATACCCCATAAATGGATATATATCATAATATAAAAATATAAAAGCCTCTTTCATTATATAACAAACACACTCATTTTACACCCTGTTTAGTGATAAATCCATTGTGATTTTGAAAATAAGACATAAGTATCTCTTTGGAAGGCTTACTATATGAACCCCACACTGGTCTAATGAGGACAATTCTATAAAATGTGTTTGGAGGGAGAAAACAGAAGGGGGAAATTGTGTGACTATAATATAGTCTCAAAAGATTAAAGACAAAACAAGCTAGAAATAGAGAAATATTAAATTTTCTTAATAATATTAATTGCTACATTGGGATATACCTCCCAAAGGTCCTAGTCAAGGAAAAGAGCTCTATTATTCATTGTCATGGTACATTCCCTGATGGCTGTAATGCCCTAATGTGTTCTGAGTTTCTGCTAAAAGCAAATCTTCTGGACAAACTCAGGCTCACTTGTCTGTGACAATTGTCACAGTCCTGTCTCCATAGTTAAATGGATTTCATAAAACTAGATTGTGAGAACAAATATGGTTGACTTGAGGCTGCAAGACAGTCAGTGAGCTTCCATATTCCTTTGCATGGGCTTAGGCATTAGGCTACAGGAAAGGTGGACTGACAGAGAAGACAGTTGATAGAGCATTGCCTAAGACCCAGGCAGACAGACCTATATTTCAAAGTGCTGAAAGCATAACTTTTAAAATGCTCTTTAAAGAAGAGATAAGAGATTTGTTAGTTATCTGGAAACAAGCACTACACAGGGTACACCTGTATCAAGACTTTACATTGCGCCCCATAAATAAATACAAGAAGTATTCAGTTAAGATTTAATTTTCAAAAATAAGCCTAATATGAATAAATTCTGTAAGAATTAGCAAAATGTCTGTTAGTGCTTTGGGGGCTACTAGAGCATGCTGAGATATCCATTTAATCTATAATATTTGATTTAAGAATATATCATATTCCAAGAGTTTTTAAAAACCGCATTTAATAGTCTTCACTTTCTCTTTTCTCTCAAAAAGAAAATCAAGATTCTGAACCTTTCTCTATTTGAATTGCCAATCTTTTGGATCCCCAATTTCATACTCTTTCTAAATATGTAGAACTCCAAAATCATTTCATATTTTAGATGAAGAATATCACTTTTCTTTAATTAATGTTGTAAGTTTCTAAGCGAGGCAGTTTAAAAAATTATGCTGCACTAGAGAACATCACATTTAAATCCACCCACTTAGAATTTCAGTGCTCCTGACATCATTTTCTAAAGAGTAAACATCAAAATATTTAAGCTTTGAAATTTTCCTCAATAAATTGAATGAAGGCCTGTTGTGCTTGTATTTGCTTCTCACTGTATTCTTTCAGAATATGAGAAGAAGAAACCACTCTGACAGAAAACACAGCACAGCAAATCTCTTCAGAAATATTCAAAAGGTGGGTCACTGTATTGTACAGAAAAAAATAAGAAAAGGGTATTTATCTTTTATATGAGAGACTGATAAAGCACAAGGTAAAATGAGACACTAATTATTCAAAGTACCAATGGATATTAGAATTCCACTATTGTTTTTCACAGCAGGATGGCTATGAGATAGATGAGTAAAGTGTTCACAAGCACTGAATTGGAGATTAACATTAGATAATGACTAGTTAGAAGGTCCAGTGGAAATTATGGACAACCTAAAAGACACAAATTATAAATTATAGATCATAATTTAAATTCTATCTCAGTTATTTTCTTCAGCATCGTGAAGTTTGTAGATGTTACCTTTAAATCTGTATCTCACTGCCCAAGCTAATCATGACTTAATTTTGGGCTCCACACTCAGTGCTTCTCTAGCCTTTCTTATATTTTCCAAACCTCTCTTTATCTTTTGCCTACTTGCTAAATTTTCTTAAATGTAGTATTTAACTTTAGTCTTCAGAGATTAGTATTATTTTCACATAACACTAGAACTATTCCATAACTTATTTTTCCAATCTATCCCCTCTTTTGTTATCAATGATTTCCCCATTTTTAAGTGCACATAATTTTTTAATATTGTAAATACTTATAAATTTCCATGTGTTTTTGCTCGTAAGTATCTGTTTATACATCCATTGTCATCATAGTTTTTGTCTGAGAATAAGGATCAGAATGAATATATTTTAATTAAAATTGTTCTTTGATGATTTCATACATGTATAAAATGTATTCTGATAACTCTTACCTCACATACTCTTATCTCCTTCCCACATTTTTCAATCCTTTCTTCTCCTTACAAATCTCTTTGCCACACTGACATGCTTTTGTTTTGTTTTTATAATCTGAGTTTAACCAGAGTCTTCTGTGGAACTGTGAGTTTGGAACTACGCATTGAAGCATGGTGGATTTACCAGTGGGTATGCTGAAGACACTGACTCTCATCTTCGGAATCTCTAGAACCAATAGTTCAGCAGGAAGTAGTGTGGCTCTGTGATACCCTCTCCCATCCATGACTGATGATTTAAAATATATATAAATTTTATGTGTGTATTCAATTCAAGTTAAAGTTCTCCTAATTTTAACATTTGAAAGCTATTACCAAATTAAAATCATCACATGAGGAATTTTCATTTGTGAGAAATTGTTGATTGCAGTTGTAATAGCTTCATCAGCACATATACTAAAATTGGAAGATTAGCATGGCCTCTGCACAAGGATGACACACAAATTTGGGAAGCATTCCTTATAGAAAATATTATAGGTGATCCTTTTTCTGGGCCATCAAAAATATGATAAAAGAGAATAAATTAATTTTTGGCAAAAAGAACTTTATAAGAATTGCCCTTTATATTCATACAATAACTTACTCTTCATATTTGCAAATGCTAGCTTAAAGATGCTGTAAAACACATATTAACTTAAGACATATTCACTGCAACTACCACAACACAAATAATGGACTGAATAGAAAAAAAAATAAAAAATGTATTAACACATAGCACATGGTGTGACACTGAAAAGCAGCATTTATTTAACCTGATCTACTTACAAGTGTTTATTATGAAGTTTATGAGATTTTTTTCCTCTTAAGGTACAGGAAAAAATGAGTGATAATGGAAAAGCTCAATGCAAGTTCTGAAGATTATTTTATCCTTCTGGGTTTTTCTAAATGGCCTCATCTGGAAGTTGCTCTCTTTGTGGTGATCTTGATATTCTACTTGATGACACTGACAGGCAATCTCTTCATCATCATCCTGTCATACCTAGATTCCCACCTGCATACCCCTATGTACTTCTTCCTCTCAAACCTCTCTGCTCTGGATCTCTGCTACACCACTAGCTCTATCCCTCAGCTGCTGTTCAACCTCTGGGGTCCAGAGAAGACGATATCCTATGCTGGGTGTATGCTACAACTATATTTTGTCCTCGCACTGGGTACCACAGAGTGTGTTCTGTTGGTGGTGATGTCCTATGACCGCTATGCAGCTGTGTGCAAACCTTTACATTACTCTGTCCTCATGAATCCTCGTTTCTGCTACCTGCTGGCTGCAGCATCCTGGGTAAGTGGCTTTACCACCTCAGCACTTCATTCCTCCTTTACCTTCTGGGTACCCCTGTGTGGACATCGCCAAGTGGACCACTTCTTCTGTGAAGTCCCAGCACTGTTGCGGTTATCCTGTGTTGATATCCGTGCAAATGAGCTGACCCTCATGGTCATGAGTGCCATTTTTGTTGTGATACCACTTATTCTCATTTTGAGCTCCTATGGTGCCATCGCATGCACTGTCCTAAGAATGCAGTCAACCACTCGACTTCAGAAAGTTTTGGGGACCTGTGGAGCCCATCTTACTGTTGTGTGTCTCTTTTTCATTCCAATCATGTGCATTTACCTTCAGCCTCCAACAGAAAATTCCCAAGATCAAGCCAAGTTCATTGCCCTCTTCTACACCGTTGTCACCCCTAGCCTGAACCCTCTCATCTATACCCTAAGAAACAAGGATGTCAGAGGAGCAGCAAGGAGGCTGATGGGTGTGAGAGGGAGCAATGAGAGAAGCCTCCACTGTGTAGTCTTTGATAAGAATGCCTGATCCTTCATAAAGGACACTTTGATTTATTGAGATATCTGTTGCACAGTAGGTCATAAAACATAAAATATTTAAATCTTCAATGTGCCGTCCTTTATATTGGTTAATTCTGAAATATGTTTAAGATGATCTCTTTGATTTTTTTTAGGTGACTGTAATAAAGTTTCAGCATCTGTGAGTTGAGGAGACAAGTAGAGTGCTTGATGAAGGTTATATGAAGAAGAAATTATTACAAAAACCTTTGAAAATTTAAAATATTTCTAACATAAATTAACATGCTACTTTATGAACTAATCATATTCAGAGAGGGAAAATATGAGAAAGATGCAGGATGAAGAAATTTTTATTTATGAAATTTTGTATTAAACTTGGTTTGCCAAGAGAAGCATTCAAATAAATTAAGGTCTCTCCAAATTAACTCAAGAGGATTTAGCAAAATGTCTTAAATATAAACATCTACTTTTAAGGTGAGATGAAGATTGTGTTAGTAAATCAACATAACATTCTTTTGCTAAAGTAAGCTTAATTAGCAACATTCTTGAATTATATCTATTGTTTTTAATATATACTAATATATAACTATTACATATTTTATGGGACCAAGTGTTACAGTTCAATACCTGTATCCAATATGCATGAGTTGATACAGAGTAACTTATATTTCCATCTCTTTATCAGTATAGTATTTTGTAATTAAGAAATGTTTTATTCATTTTGCATACTAATCACAGATCCTCTCTTCCCTCCTCCCACACCTCTAGCCTTTCCCCCCTACCCACTCCCCATTCCCTCCTACTAGAAGGTAAGGCCTCTCATGGGGAGTCAGCAGAGCCTGTTACATTCAATAGAGGCAGGTCCAAGCCCCTCCCCCTGCCTCAAGGCTGTGTGAGGTGTTCCATTATAGACAGTGAGCTCCAAAAAGCCAGCTCATGCACCAGAAATATATCCTGATCTTACTTCCAGGGAGCTCTATAAGGAGACCAAGCTACACAACTGTCTCGATTATGCAGAGGGTCTAGTCCAGTCCTGTGGAGACTCCACAGGTGCTGGTCCAAATTTAATAAATTCCCACTAGTTTGGTTTGATTGTCTCTGTACATTTCCCCATCATGATCTTGATGCCACTTGCTCATAGAATCCCTCTTCTCTCTCTTTGACTGAGCTCTCTCCTGGAGCTCAGGCTGGTGTTTGGCTGTGGATCTCTGCATCTGCTTCCATCAGTTACTGGAGAAAGGCACTATGATGACAGTCAGGATATTCACCAATCTAATTACTGGGGTAAGCCAGCTCAGGCACCCTTTCCACTATTGCTAGTAGTCTAAACTGGTCTCATCCATTGTGGATTCCTGGGAACTTCCCTAGCACTCCCTATCCCCATTATCTCTCCCTCTATCATGGTTTTCATTGCTCTCCCATTCTATCCTTGTTACAGCTCAACCATCCCATTCACTTATGTTCTCACTCTCCATCTGCTATCTCCATTGCCCCCCTTATATCATGGAGATCTCATCTATTTCTCCTTCCCATGGCTATCTATGCCTCCCTCTTTGGCCTCTCCTTGTTAGCTAGCTCCTCTGGAGCAATGGGTTGTGGTCTGGTTATTTTTTGCTTTGCAGCTAGTATCCACTTATGAATGAGCACATACCATGTTTGTCCTTCTGAGTCTGGGTTACCTCACTCAGGATGATATTTTCTTGTCCCATCCATTTGCCTGTAAATTTCATGATGTCATTGGTTTTTTTTGTTTTTTTTTTTTACTGCTGAGTAGTACTCCATTTTGTATATGTACCACATTTTCTTAATCCATTCTTCTGTTGAAGGACATCTAGGCATCTAGGTTGCTTCCAGATTCTGACTATTATGAATAATGCTGCTATGAACATAGTTGAGCATGTGTCTCTGTGATATGGTTGAGCAATCTTTGGGTATATGCCCAAAAGTGGTATAGCTGGGTCTTGAGGAAGACTGATTCCCAATTTTCTGAGAAACCACCATACTGATTTCCAAAGTGGCTGTACAAGTTTGCATTCCCACCAACAGTGGAGAAGTGTTCCCCTTGCTCAAGATCCTCTCAAACATAAGCTGTCATCACTGTTTTTGCCATTCTGACAGGTGTAAGATGGTTTCTTAGAGTTGCTTTGATTTGCATTTCCCTGATGACTAAGAATGTTGAGCAATTCCTTAAATGTCTTTCAGCCATTTGAGATTTGTCTGTTGAGTGTAGAGAGCCGCGTGTAGCCGCACCCTAAAGATGGCTCTGGCTTCTACCCTCTGCCTTCCCGATGGCAAACACTCTTTATGGTAAACAGCTCCTTATTTGGCTGTGGCTGGATTCGTGTGTTGCTGGCATATGCGTGAACCTGTGGACAGTGCCCACGTGGCTGCTTGGGGTTGGCAGCCCAGCCCTACTTAGGTGCTGGGAGAGGCTTGCCCCAGCGAGAGAGACACAATGTAACTAATCAAAGGTCTGATTAAACTGTAATGAGAAGGATCCCGGTGTAGCGTCTTCCTTGCTGGTCGAGGCGGGCGCGACAGTTGAGAGTTCTCTGTTTAGCTCTGTAGCCCATTTTTTAATTGGATTGTTAGGTATTTTGATGTCTAGTTTCTTGAGTTCTTTATATATTTTGGAGATGAACACTGTCAGATATGGGGTTGATGAGGATCTTTTCCCATTCTGTAGGCTGTCATTTTGTCTTATTGACCATGTCCTTTGCCCTACAAAAGCTTCTCAATTTCAAGAGGTCCCATTTATTAATTAAGTCTGTGCTACTGGTGTTATATTTAGGAAGTGATCTCCTATGCCAATGCGTTCAAGACTACTTCCTACTTTCTTTTCTATCAGGTTCAGTATAACTGGTTTTATGTTGAGGTCTTTGATCCACTTGGACTTGAGTTTTGTGCATAGCAATATATGTGGATCTGTTTGCAATCTTCTGCATATTGACATCCAATTATGCCAGCACCATTTATTGAAAATGCTTTCATTTTTCCTTTGTACAGTTTTGGCTTGTTTATCAAAAATCAGGTATTCATAGGTATGTGGGTTAATGTCAGTCTTCACTTTGATTCCATTGGTCCACAAGTCAGTTTTTATGCCAATACCAAGCTATTTTTATTACTATAGCACTATAGTAGAGCTTGAGGTAATCCCTCCAGAAGTTACTTTATCGTACAAGATTATTTTTAGCCATCATGGGTTTTTTGTTTTGCTACATGAAGATGACTATTGTTGTTTCCAGGTCTGTGAAGAATTGTGTTGGGATTTTGATGAGGATTGCATTGAATGTGTAGATTGCTTTTGGTAAGATTGCCATTTTTACTGTGTTAATCTTACTATCCATGAGCATGGAAGATCTTTCCATTTTCTGGTATCTTCTTCAATTTCTTTCTTCAGAGACTTAAAATTCTTGTTGTACAGGTGTTTCACTTGCTTAGTTAGAGTCACCCCAAGGTATTTTATGTTACTTGTGGCTTTTGTCAAGGGTGATGTTTCTCTGATTTCTTTCTCAGTCTATTTATTATTTGTGTATAGGAGAGCTACTGATTTTTTTGAGTTAATCTTGTATCCAGCCACATTACTGAAGGTGTTCATCAGCTTTAGGAGTTCCCTGGTAGAATTTTTGGGATCACTTATAGACTATCATATTGTCTACAAATAGTGAAAGGTTGACTTCTTCCTTTCCAATTTCTACCCACTTGATCTCCTTTTGTTGTCTTATTGCTCTAGCTAGGACTTCAAGTACTATATTAAATAATTATGGGGAGAGTGGACAGCCTTGTCTTATTCCTGATTTTAGTGGAGCCACTTAGAGTTTCTCTCCATTTAATTTGATGTTGGCTGTTGGCTTGTTGTAAATTGCTTTTATTATGTTAGGTATGTTCCTTGTGACCCTGTTCTCTTTAAGACCATTATCATGAAGGGGTGTTGGATTTTGTCAAATGCTTTTTCAGCATCTAATGAGATGATCATGTGTTTTTTTTTTCTTTCAGTTTGTTTATATAGTGTATTACATTGACACATTTTTCATTATGTTGAACAATCCTTACATCTCTGGGATGAAATCTACTTGATCATGGTGGATAGTTTCTTTGATGTATTCTTGGATTCAGTTTGCCAATATATTTTTGAGTATTTTTGCATAGATGTTAATGATGGTGATTGGTCTGTAATTCTATTTCTTTGATGCATCTTTGTGTGGCTTGAGTATCAGAGTAAATGTAGCCTCTTAAAAAGAGTTTGATAGTGTTTGTTCTGTTTCTATTGTGTGTAACAATTGGAAGAGTCTTGGTATTAGCTCTTCTTTAAATTATGGTAGTATTCTGCACTGAAACCATCTGGTATTGGGCTTTTTTTGGTTGGGAAACTTTTAAAGACTTTTCCTAGGAATTTATGGGTCTATTTAAATTATTTATCTGGTCTTGATTTAATTTTGATATGTGGTACCTATCCAGAAAATTATCCATTTTTTTCAGATTTTCCAATTTTATGGAGTACAAGTTTTTGAAGTATGACCTAATGATTCTTTCTATTTCCTCATTGAATGTTGCTATGTCTCCTTTTTCATTTCTGATTTTTGTTAATTTGCATGTTCTTTCTCTGCCTTTTGGTTAGTTTGGATAAGGGCATGTCTATCTTGCTCATTTTCTCAAAGAATCAACTCTTTGTTTCATTGATTTTTTTGTATTGTTCTCTTTGTTTTTATTTTATTGATTTTAGCCCTCAATTTAATTATTTCCTGGCATCTTTTCCTCCTGAGTTAGTTTGCTTCTTTTTGTACTAGAGCTATTAGGTGTGCTGTTAAGTCACTAGTGTGAGATTTCTCCAACTTCCTTATGTGGGCATTTAATGCTATGAAGTTTTCTCTTAGCACTGCTTTCATTGTGCCCCATAAGTTTGGGTATGTAGTACAGTCATTTTCATTGAATTCTAGGAAATCTTTAAGTTCTTTCTTTATTTCTTCCTTGACCCACTGGTGATTCAGTTGAGTATTATTCACTTTCCAGGAGAATGTAAGCTTTCTGTAATTTTTGTTGTTGAAATCTAACTTTAAGCCATGGTGGTTCAATAGAATACAGGAGGTTATTCCAATTTTTTTTTTGTATTTATTGAGAATTGCTTTTGACTGAGTATGTGGTCAATTTTAGAGAAGGTTATATGGGATTCTGAGAAAAATGTATATTCTTTTTTGTTAGGGTTGAATGTTCTGTAGATATCTATTAAGTCCATTTGAGTCATAACACCTGTTAGATCCATTATTTCTCTGTTAAATTTCTGTCTGGCAAATCTGTCCATTGGTGAGAGTGGGGTGTTGAAGTTTTCCTACTATTAATGTGTGAGGTTTGATGTTTGATTTAAGCTTTAGTAATTTATTTTTTACATATGTGGGTACCCTTGTATTTGGGACATAAATGTTCAGAATTGAGACTTTATTTTGGAGGATTTTTTCTGTGATGAATATGTAATGCCCTTCCCCATTCTCTTTGGACTGATTTTTTTTTTTTTTGCCAGAGCTGATGACTGAACCCAGGGCTTTGCACTTGCTAGGCAAG